>NC_136806.1:61487015-61544515 GCF_951216825.1 Electrona antarctica
CACACTTTGCCACTCGACTTTGCCATTCACTTTATGCAGTGAGTGTACAGAAGAATACAACTAAATACACTGTAGCTAAACACGGAGAACAACAGCAAAAACACAATACAAAACGGAGATACAATTAAAACATGGAGCATAGACACTCAACCGGGGGTTAAGTGCTAGTACTTAAGTAAATGTACTTAGTTACTTTCCACCACTGGCTACCATGCATTCCCTTTCGAGGCTTGTTCCGTGCCTTCTGTTCTGTGAACCGTGACGCCGTCAGAGTAGACGTCTAGAAGTATGAATACGGAAGGCCATCCTATAGCACTCTGCAGTCTGTCTGCAGACCCTGTTATGGACCAATGAGAAACAAACCACCCTGACCCACCTTCAGGGTGGAGCTGGCCGTATTCAGATGACATCTATTATAGGCTCTATGGGTGCAACTACACCTTCAGCTAAATAAACGGAAACGTTTTTGCCGACGCCGCAAGTTGAAGCCGCGCACGAGCGGCATTTCCGTCCACCGGGAAGCGACGCCTGCTCTAGGCGTATATGTGCCCACGCTCTAAGGCACACAGAATAAGCCTGCACCCGGACAGTAGAGTAGCGTGACCAGCTCCAAGAGGCGCCAGAAAAGTGCCTAGACCATGCGTCTCTTACGGGCTTTTTAAAGAGCGGAAACGCTTTGACGGCGCTTGCGAGTTGAAGCCGCGCACGAGCGTCATTTCCATCCACCAGCTGTTTAAAAACCCAGAAGAGACGCCTGCTCTATAGGCGCTTTCTTGACGCCTCTGTCTGGGTATACATATACAGGCAATCAAAGTCAAAGTCATACGATTAGTCACACACGTTACCGCAGTGAAATTTGTTCTCCGCATTTGACCCATCTCTTGGAGCGGTGAGACACAGCGTGCGCCGCGCTTAACCCCCCAATCCACCCCATTGATGCCGAGTGCCAAGCAGGGAGGCATTGGGTCACATTTTTACAGTCTTTGGTATGACCCAGCCGGGGATCGAACCCCCGACCTCCTAGTTTCAGGGTGGACACTCTAACCACAAGGTCACTGTCTGGCAATCTCTTCTTACTCGCTGGCCGCTTCCCTACTTCCTTCACAGGTGTTACTGATGATACTAATTAAGGCCCTGTTTCATTTAGTGTGCAGTAGCCTCAGAAAGTTTTTATTTCCAGGAACACACACACACACACACACACACACACACACACACACACACACACACACACACACACACACACACACACACACACACACACACACACACACACACACACACACTCCTCTCTCTCTCTGTCGCTCTAATTAATTAGTCTCATGTCCTGCAGCTGCGTCTAGTTTCTGCCGGCGGATCCTGCCGGGAGCTGCCTATATGCCATAAAAAGCATAGGTCTGTCCCAGTCTAAGTGCAGTGGTTCTCAAAGTTTTACATTTTCAATGAGCCCTATAACTCTGAGAGTGTACAAATGGGTCCATTTGGTTCCATTTGTACACTCTCAGAGTTACAGACCTGTACGGGTCCATTTGGAACTCAAGGACATTTTGAGACCCACTGGTGTAGCAGAGTGTTCCCAGTAAGCCAACATGCAGCACCCTGACTCTGACCACAATGGAACAGAGCCTTCATTAGTATCATTGGTAACACCTGTGAAGGAAGTAGGGAAGGGGCCCAAGTTCTTTCCAAAATGGTGTTTGATTGATTGATAGATTGAAGAATATATTAAAAGATTGGAGAATTACAGTACATTTCAAGCACAACTCAATACAAAACTGTTAACTGTGGACGACACCATAAAGCATTAGTTCTAGCCAAAAAGCCAAAAACAGGAAATCATCATAGAGGAGGTAAAAAGGGAAAAAAAACATATACAGTGAGGGGGGAAAGGGGTGGGTGGGGGATTCAGATTTTTACCGGGGCCAGTTTTGAATTGCAGCCGTCCATAGGTGCCCTTTGAGAGCGGTTTTGAAGGAGTCAAGGGATTTGCATGTCTTAATGACTGTTGGTAGGGCCGCGTTCCACATACGCCCTACGTATGCATAGAGCCCCATTGTCTTAGGGCCAACACAGCTTCGCGCCACGTAGATTGGCTATTTTCACTTTTTAATAATTAATACATAAATAATAAATAAAAATAATAAATACATTTTTGTAGATTTTCTGCCTTTATTTATAGTTTGGACAGGAAACAGGGGTAGAGAGATTGGGAGAGACATGCGGCAAAGACCGTCAGAGGAGCGGGACTCGAACCCGCGGTGCGCTGTCGGGCTACTTTTTGAGCCTATAGGTGTCCGGGAACTATACTGAAATGTTTTGTTTGTTTTAAAATGTATACAATTATTTACATTAAACTATTAATATTGTTTTCATTTAAAACAAATCTTTTGAAATATATATATATTTTAAATGTACAGTAGGAATAGAAAATGGGATTTTTACTCGAGTCAGGGGGGAAGTTGTGATTTGCGCTCGTTCACTGCAATGCAATTTGCGGCATTTTCAAAACAATCTTGAGCAGAGTAGCGATTATCAAACGTATTTGCAATGCCATACGTTGAAAGATCTGTTGCCCGTGGACAAGGCACGCTACCTCCGCAAGTTAGATAGCATCGGCATAGATGTTTGTCCGTATGTGATTAAGGATTGGACCAAGTTGCATTGGCAGCCATAGAAAATTCTTACCCCAGGCTAAAACCGGATGTGACGTTTTTGGGCGTTCCTGTCTAGCGTGGTGTCAGTGTATAGAGGACATCCTGTTCTGTTCTGTTGACATCGTCTTCTGTTGTCTTATAACTTCTCTTATAGGGTGTCTCAGTACGGTTTCCTTTCCGTATGAGGTGGCTTGAACTGTACTCCAGAAAAAGGGTCTACTCATATTTTTGGTGTTTAGGATGTGTTACGCCATCTCAGGGTGACTTATAGACGAGTCTGATGGGGCCTTCAGTGATCTGTGTGACCCGAGTTCTCATCCTCGTTATTATTATTAATCTTCCCAACACTAAAACATATCGTCATTACGTCACCATCAAAAACCAATTACATTCTGGCATTGGGTCCTTTAATCCACATCTTTATTACGTTATCATTGAGAGCTAGTGATCATTGAGAGCTACCTATACCAGTTATACCCTGACGTCAATTGCTGGGACGGTGCATACGCATCAAGAGTAACCACAGTATACCGCTAATCAACTTACAAATTACATATACATAGGAACATTACCTCTAATCCTCCCGACACTAAAACATATCGTCATTACGTCACCATCGAAAACCAATTACATTCTGGCATTGGCTAGTTATCATTGAGAGCTAGCTATACCAGTTATACCCTGACGACACCCTGGCATTGGGTCCTTTAATCCATATCTTTATTACGATATACTTCATAATACTACTTTTTTACGTGCAAAAAGTAGGTACGTAGCAAATAGCTAAACCTAATAATTCAATATTTCAATCGTACAACATGACGTCACAAGCCGCGGTGAAGAGCAAACCACCGCCACCGCTCCAGCCCTTCTCTCTGTTTTTACTCACCACCGCTCAACGTTATTTCAGCTCCGGTGGTCACCTCACCACCGAAAATCCAGACTATGAATAGGCCTTTATTTTGTTATAGGTTAGGCCTATACTGCAGGTGACTTGAATGCTATATGGAGTATGCCTGTGTTAATGGTATTGATGGAAATGGTATCATTGTTATCATTAGCCTGATTGAGGCAACGTGTATGTGGATGACAGATAACAGAATCCATTTTGATTCCACTATTGATGCTTTTTTTATGGCTTATAAAAAAGGAAGAAAAAACTAAACATATATCTAAAATGTCGCACGCACGCACGCACGCACGCACGCACGCACGCACGCACGCACGCACGCACGCACACACACACACACACACACACACACACACGCACATAATGCAGCTAGCTAAGTTAGCAAGTTCCAATCATATGAGGTTCTTCTCTACGGTCTATATCTATAAAGTCTGTTCATTTGTGTTGTGTGTGTACGACAGCCCTTTGTGGTGTCCTCTAAAACAAATCCTCCTCTTTAGAGGATTATAGAATTCCAAAAAAAAAAAAGGCAGTAAAAGGTTCAGATGGACGGTTAACATTAGAGCAGTCAGTGAAAATCAACTGCATGGTGTTCTGGCAAAACCAAAGCTACATGTGTGTGTGTGTGTGTGTGTTTGTGACGGGGCTAGACAAGGGGCCAGAAAGAGAGACAGAGGAAGAGGGAGATAATTATATACCCGTATAAGAGAAAGAGAGGGGGATAGAAAGATTTAAAGACGGATCGAGAGGGAGAGAGAGACATGGAGGGATGGAGGTGGAGGAAGACAGGAGAAAGAGAGACATGTCAGTAGGAGAACCAGATGGAATAGGTGAGTCAATTTATGAAGAAATTAATCACTTAACCCCCCCAAAAAATGTATGCAAAAGTGTTTTTCAATGGATTCTGGTGGTATTCATGTCAGTAGGAGAACCAGATGGAATAGGTGAGTCAATTTATGAAAAAATAATCACTTAACCCCCCAAAAAATGTATGCAAAAGTTTTTTTCAATGGATTCTGGTGGTATTCATGTCAGTAGGAGAACCAGATGGAATAGGTGAGTCAATTTATGAAAAAAATAATCACTTAACCCCCCAAAAAATGTATGCAAAAGTTTTTTTCAATGGATTCTGGTGGTATTGGGCTGCGTGCTAAATAACATACTAAAAGTCTACCAAAATCTACTCCCCAGAAAGCCGTCATTTTAAGGTTTAAAATGGTCATATCTCAAATGGGAAAACATTTGCAAAGTATTTTTCAACTTATTCTAGTACCTCTGGACATGCTTTAAGAACATACTACAAATTTAGGAAAATATACCTTCGGGAAAGTCGTCATTTCCAAGATGGTGTTAAAAATGGCAGGCTTATATATGCTTATAAACGGCTATACTGTATATCTCAACTGTATTATACAACAGATTTTTCACTTGATTCTAGTACCTGTAGACATATGCTTATCAACATACAAAATATTTAGGAAGGTACACCTTATACTGCCGCTATATCTCAATAGGAAAAAATTGATACAAAAGATTTTTCACTTGATTCTGGTACCTCCAGACATGCTTTGTCATACAAAGAATCTACGAAAATCTACCTTCAGGAAAGGCTTCATTCAACATGGCAGCCGTGGAAGCCAGGCAACCTTAAATTGGCTATAGTGTATATCTCAATAGAGAATATTTATATTAATGATTTGTCACTTGATTCTGGTACCGGTGGACATGCTTATGAACATAACAACAATCTAGGAAAACCTTTGGGAAAGGCTTAATTTTCAAGATGGCGTCCAAAATGGCGTCCGGGAGGCGTTATTATGTATCCCACCGCAGTTCTAGGAAAGCCCTGCTGTGATTGGCCAGTAGTCGTTGTGATTGACAGTTCTCGTTTTTGCGACCAGTCATTAGTCCTACAACTACAACCTATCTCAAACCCTCACCCTAAACCTAACCTCCCACGGGGCAGCACACCTAAACCTAACCTTAACCCATGTCTAACCCATGACTAGTCTAATCTAAGTATGCACCCCCCTAAACCTAAGCCGAACGGCCTAACCTCAGTAAAACTATGCCTTCCCGGGAGCCAATCAGACACATGGTGAGGCGGGTCTACCCTAGAACGTTGGTGGGATTCATAATCACGCGTCCGGGAGCTTAAAGGTGTAGTGAAATGAAAAATACGTTTTTCACACTTTTAGACCATATCCGTGGTCATCATATGGGCATACCTAACAATAGATGCCAAAAAAACGGGAAAATTCTAATTTTTGTGTGTTTTTATATCAAACGTCCATAAAAATATATTTTTTATTACTTCCTGAAAACAAAAACGTGCTGCGTGATGACGTGTCGAGGCCAACATCGATAAAAGCCAATAAAAATGAAGCTCACCCGTTTAATTCCCCATATCTCCGCATCCGTCCAGCACAGGCTGCACAGCTGCTACTGATTACAGACATCTTCCGTTTTTATTCCCATTCAAGATAACATCCAGGGAGTGTATTACTCGGTTTCAACTTAATCATCACGCTAAAAAATGTATCTGAAAACATTATAGGGTAGAAATAAGCCACATAAGAGTAAACTGGTAAAGCTGGACGACTATCTGATTTGTAAACAAACATCCACAAGCTGTCCTGCGTAGCATAGCTACGGCCCCTAGCTACCGTCCCATCCCCTGAAGGGATGCGACGCTCTGATTGGTTCAGAAACTTCATAGCGGTGTTTCAACTTGAAACTTCACAATAAAATGTCCACCATTTCCGTTTCACTACACCTTTAAAATGGCTATATCTCAATCCATCTATAAAATGAAGCCTTTCCTGAAGGTATAGACTTTTAGTATGTAATCATACTACCTCCAGTCTACCTTCAGTCTACCTTCAGGAAAGGCTTCATTTTATAGATGGATTGAGATATAGCCATTTTAAGCTCCTGGACGCGTGATTATGAATGATTATGACCAATACTATCAGAATCAAGTGAAAAATCATTTGTATAATTTTCTCTATTGAGATATATACAGTATAGCGGTGCCAGCTTCCATTTTGAACGCCATCTTGAAAATGAAGCCTTTCCGGAAGGTGTATTTTCCTAAATCTTTTGTATGTTCATAAGCATGTCTACAGGTACAAGGATCAAGTGAAAAGTCTTTTGTATAATTTATTTTCAATTGAGATATACAGTATAGCCGTTTATAAGCTTTACAAGCCTGCCATTTTTAACGCCATCTTGGAAATAACGACTTTCCCGAAGGTATATTTTCCGAAATTTGTAGTATGTTCTTAAGCATGTCCAGAGGTACTAGAATAAGTTGAAAAAGTAAATGTTTTCCCATTTGAGATATGAGCATTTTAAACTCTGTCTGGGACGCAATCTTGAAAATGACGGCTTTCTGGGGAGTAGATTTTGGTAGACTTTTAGTATGTTATTTAATCCATTTTGGGTGCCACCGAGTGGCGCGCTTACGAGCTTGTAGCTCTGCTATTTTTGAAAAATACAAGAACGACTGACATAGAAACATAGCTTTTTCAGAAAACTGTCAGGATGTAGAAGACATTTTTTGAATCTGAGCTCAGGTAAAAATGGGTAAATACTACCAGAATCCATTAATGAAAAACCTTCTGTATCAATTTTTTTGGGGTTAAACCATATATTGATTCACCTAGAACGACTGAAGAAGAGAAGAGAGTAGGGTAGAGAGAGAGAGAGAGAGAGAGAGAGAGAGAGAGAGAGAGGAGGGGCGGGGGTAGAGAGACAAGCCCTAGTTTTCAGAGTGTAATCTAGGCCATTATGTGTGTTACCACTGATGGGGCTTCAACAGACTCTGTGGATTCTGCACAATACCTTTTTATGAGCATGCATGTGTGTGGCGTGTGTGCGTGCGCGCGTGCGTGTGTGTGTGTGGGTGCGTGTGTGCGTACCGTGCGCGCGCGTGTGTGTGTGTGTGTGTGCACGCATGCGCACTTTACAGTAAGTGCATCCGTGAGCGTGTGTCCACGCACACATGCAATCATGCGTATTAACGCCATTGTGTGGCGCATGCGCTATAGTGCACTTCTGGCTTTTGTTTTTGTCTCCGAATTTGCGCCAGGGTTTGTCGAGCGGGTTTTTGTGTGTTTATGTGCGCGCGGCAAGTGTGTGTGTGTGTGTGTGTGTGTGCGTGCACGCGCACCTCCTCACGTGCAGCTGTGCACTCTTGCTGTATCACTGGCGTCGCCAGTCAACCCCCCTCTCCAGCAGCACCCTGGGGGCCTTCATTATGTAAGACAGACATTACTGCAGAGCAGAGGCGGAGAGAGGCAGAGAGACACTACACTGTGCTGCGGAACACGAGCAGCCACGGAGGGACACACAGAGGCAGGCAGGCCCCTGATAAGACACCCCCCCCCCCCCCTGCCTCTATTCAACCTGCCTGTTTCCATAACACCCCAGACAGAATGCGCACGCACGCACACACGCATGCACACACACAGTGTGCAGGCACACACACAAACACACACACACACACACACACACACACACAGTGTGTAGGCACACAAGCATGCATGTAACACACACACACACACACACACACCTGCACATGTCAAATTCTGTGCGTGCATTGAGTTCGGGATCATGGTGGATAATTGAGTGTTTCTGAGGTCTATCGACAAGCTCGTTGAAGAAAATGGGAAATATCAATGAATGTGCTTGGCATTATGATAAACCTCTCTCTCTCTCTCTCTCTCTCTCCGACTCCCTTTCCACCCACTGCCTCCCATCCTGTTTACTTTTCTCCACCTATTCAATTACACTATGAATTCCTCCCCGTCCATCATATATCCATCTATGCGTTTCCCCAATCTCTTCTTCCCATCCACTCCGGAAACCCTCCAACGCCACTAATCCATCCTCTCTCCTACCTCCCCCCCCCTTACCCCCCCCCCCCCCACCCACCCATCTCTCTTCGTCATTCCCTTCTGCTGTCCGTCTCTCTTTCATCTCTCATGGTCTCTCGTGTTGTCGTCTTTTCTCAAAATGTCCGTGTGGTATCTGGTGGAACCACAATTCACATGAATATAGCTTATATCATGTTAAACTAGACATAGACTAAATTCACATCTAAATGTGTAGGCCTGAATAATACTAGCTATAGAACTGACCAACAGGATAGACGCTCAGGCACCATGATCACAGCTTGCATGCTATGAAAATAGCTATTGATCTCTTGTTGATGATGAGTAGGTTGGCCAGGGGCTCCTGCTGTGCTTACTGTGACCACACCTATAGTGACCTGGGATCATTAAGGTTTGGGTGTCAAACGACTGTCTGCTTGAGCTATTCAAATGTGTATTGGGCTTGTATAAAATCTACTGAAATATCTGTCTGTGTCAGTGGCAGTGGCCCCTCACAAGCCTGACGGAGGGTCATGCAGGAGAGCTGATCTGTACTTTGTCTTTGCAATAAACTGGACTCGGAAACCCTCATTCATTTGCCTGTCTGCCTCCGACTTTCTTTTGAGTATTTTGGTATGTCGGTTTATGAGCTATAGGGAGAGAAAAGCAGTCTCTCTGTTTAGTTCAGATACTTCATCCGTATACCCCTCCATCGACGGGGTCTGTGCACACACACACACACACACACACACACACACACACACACACACACACACACACACACACACACACACACACACACACACACACACACACACACACACACACACACACACACACACACACACACACGCAATTTTGTAAAGAACTTGGGCCCCTTCCCTATACTTCCCTTCACAGGTGTTACCACTGATACTAATGAAGGCTCTGTTCCATTCTGGTCAAACAGAGTCAGGGTGCTGCTAGTGTTATTGTGCATGTTGGCTCACTGGAAACACTCTGCTGCACCAGTGGGTCTCAAAGTGGGTTCTAAATGGTTACGGGTCCATTTAGTTCCATTTGTAGGCTACACTCTCAGAGTTATGGCTGTCCTTCAAGTTTGAGAACCACTACTGAATGGAACAGAGCCTTAATTAGCCCATTTTGACCTGACCTCAACACTTTTAAAAATTATTCTAAATCCTCCAGTTTTCTGAAATTTCAAAAATAGCAGACCTACAAGCTCGTAGCGCGCCACTCGGTGGCGCGCTATGAGCTTGTAGATCTGCTATTTTCAACAGCTAAATTATAACATAATGTTTAAAACACCAACCCAAAATGGGTTAGTATCATCAGTAACCAGTGTTCATTTTGTTGACTGAGACTAAAAGACTAAAAAGATTTAGTCGTCTAAAGACTTAACTTAAGACCTGGAGGCGTGGTCAATGCTGTTTGGCCACTCAGAATAGCCAAATGGCATTGATCACGCCTCCAGGTCTTACGTTAAGTAATAAGACCTGGTACTTAAGACACGCATAATACTGCCCTAAGACTTTATAGTCGACTAAGACAAAATGGTGTGTTATTCAAAAGACTAAGAGTAAACCAAAAATTAAGACCATTAACCCCCCCCCCGGCAGTAGGAATAGTTATTCTTGTGTGCAACTGCATACAATACAGAGCCCATTCTCACCAACTCGGCCTCTCTGTCCTGCACATATCGCCCCACAGCGGTCCCCTTCCCCCTGGCCCACCGGCTGTCCATGAAGGAGGTGTTTGACGCCGAGGGCCGGCCGCGGGTGGACCTGCTCAAAGCCCACCTCACCAAGGAGGGCCGCCTGGAGGAGGCGGTGGCGCTGCGCATCATCGACGAGGGGGCCGCCATTCTGCGCCAGGAACGCACCATGCTGGAAATCGAGGCTCCCGTCACGGGTACGTACGTGTGTGTGATGGCAGCCTTCTTGGGAGGGGACGTACGGGGGTGGGGTGGGGCGGGGTGGGTTGGTTGTTGTGTGCATTCGAGCATGGGGCTAAATATGTATTTTTTTACAAAATAGTATGGCGATTTATTTTTTTATTATTTACTATAGTCCTAATAAACCCCAGGAAATTACATCTGTCCACAAAGAAATCTCAGGATCTACTGAATGTGAAGGTAGCCTACTGGGGGGAAGCCACACTGTGTGTCATAGGCTCAATGTCAGTTTGACACATTCAGTAGATCTTGTGATGTTTTGTGGCCAGATGTAATTTCCTGGGGTTTATTAGGACTATAGTAAATAATTAAAAAAGAAATCGCTATAAAATGTTGTAAAAAAATACATATTTAGCCCCATGCTCGAATGCCCCCGCCCCCCTGTCAAAAACAGCTAAAATCCCTAAAACGAAAGAAAGCAGCAAATGAAAAAAAAAATGACACTCATCTTTTAGTTTCTCTAATAACATCCTAAAACATGAACCTTGGTTGAAAAAAACTAAAGTTGTCCTTTAAACTCTCCTTTCCCCATATTATATAATTATATTACATTACATTTTATATATATATGATCTGTAGCCAGCGGACACTCCTGACAGTGATCCGTAACCGGGGACAAGAGGAGGCGGGGAGCACTCTGTATAGGCGTCGTGGGTAGTGAGATTCTGACGAGGAGTGGAATGATATACGATAGATACCCTTCAAATGGCACACCAGTAGCCAGTAGGCTATGCATTTGCTCGCTATGCGCGAACATAACCATTCAGTATTTAAGTCCGACGTCATTTTGTAGTGCTACGTTACGTCCGGGTCCAAGTGGCACCAGCTCCCGTCCGCAACTCATTGTAAATAGAATATCTAAACGCGTGAATCTTTTTACAATGACATTTTCAGAAAGGAAGCCATTGAGGGTTAAAATGGGTCGTAATGCTTCCAACTCGAGTAGAATTATTAATGTTTTTTAAGTGTCCATGACAAAGAAACTAGAAAAAGTGCCCTTCTGGGCACAGGTCTCCACCAGGAGGATAGGAGTGTGAATGTTTAGGAGCAATATAAACGTGTGTGTGCGTGTGTGTGCGTGTGCGTGCGTACATGCGTGCGTGTGTGTGTGTGACGTGGCTTGGCCTGTTGTAGCGCCACCATGAGGCTGATTTGAAAACTGTCAAGTGGCATTTCTTCCAAAGCCTAGTGGGAATATGCATGCACAGTTTCATCACAATCGGACGCTGCGTTGAGTAGTTGTGGCGATTTGTACAAAACGGGTACAAAGCGGGCTACTCCTGAAAAGTTTAGAAGCCAATCGTAGCCAATGAGGGTGGTTTATGAGAAATTAAACAAACCCGTCTTGATCACATGACTATGGAGAGCATGTGTACCGATTTGTGTGAAATTTGGATAAAATCTGAAGGAGTAATATTAGAAAATGTGTTTTACATATGTCGGCCTCCTGGTGGCGCTATAAAGAGCAGATGTGAAAAATGTGGCATTTCTTCCTCGGCCTAGTGGGAATGTGCGTGCACAATTTCACGGAAATCACACGATGTGTTCATGATTTGCAGCATTTTGTTTGAAACTGAGCACTCCTGCTGGCTTTGGGAACGCACCCAGGGTACCATTGTGAGATGTCAGTTTAGAATGGTTGCACGTCGTTTGTTGAACTCCCTCTGGTGTTTAATCCATTTTGGGGCGGGAACCCCTTTTGGTGTTTTAACTAAGCATTATGTTATACTTTAGCTATTGAAAAATAGCAGATCTACAAGCTCATAGTGCACTATGAACTTGTAGGTCTGCTATTTTTGAAAAATGTGAGAACGAATGGTTTTAACTCAAATCTTTGCTTCTGGGGTGTCCCTGAAACATATTTTCAGATGGGGGTCGGCGGCCAAATACATATAATTCTGGGGGTCCTAGACATGAAAAAGGTTGAGCACCACACATAGAAACATAGGTAGGCCTATTTCAGAAAACTGTCAGGATTAAGAAGATTTTTTTTTAATTTCAACGTCAGGCCTAAATGGGTTAAAAAAAGAACGCACACGGATAGTCGCTCACCGTGTAAACAAACCAGACAATCCCAGAAGTATGGTGGCCGCTACCACGTGACACACATGTTGACGCCCCCCCTCAAGGAGATTTTGGTACGCTCTATATGAATGAGCTTTTGCGGTCCCAAAACACTTTATTGGTTATGAGAGATCTACACGCTATTATTTATTAGTCATTTTGATTTGTTCAGGCTATGACCAACGCTCTATTAACAGGACAGTTTTCTGCACATTATCACCGTCAGAACGGTCGCTCTTTGATGAGGCGTAAACTAAATGCGTTCAAAGTAAATGGAGATTGTTTTTTTTTGTTTTTTTTGTAAACTTTATTTTTACATTTCTTCACATGACAATACACATGTATACAAGAAAACACAAAACACACAAACATATACAAACCCCCCCCCTCCCTCCCCCCTCCCCCCTAGGCTAAAACAAAACAAAAACAAAAACAAAGTGGTGGGACAAAGCAGCGGACAATCATAGATCAAAAAGAGTCAAGACAGGGACAGTCGGACACAGTCCGGATTACAGTTCACTGAAATGGAAAGTCCTCAACAAACTCCACAAAGGCACTCCAAGCCAGGACAAAGTTAAATGGAGATTGTTTCCAGTTGTTCCAATACGCAGGATACCTGATCAAATAAAAGTCAGTTCCCCTAGGGTAGGTACCCTCACAAAAACATGCAGTAATCCTGGTCTCTAAAACTACCTCCCCCTGGCCAACCGGGGCGCCTGATGGAGGGGAAAGGAACTGGTCGGAATAACGTGTTCCTTCCACACGCTACGTCCGGCCGGGGAATTTCTCCCCTGTCAGGTGAAAAGAAGCAGCTTGGACTCCTCATGCATATAAGGAGGCATGAGGTCAGTCCGCTGCCCCCCCCAGGTTGGCAGAGGAAGTGTAGCGCCCAGGATTACATTAGATAATTGGCACTGGGTGAAAAAAAACTGGGTTGCGAAATCGTGGGATAAAAATTATAATATAAAAATAAAAATAAAAGTCAGTTCGCTCGCTGGCTGTAGATACACATACGCAATTTAACGTTGGCAGCGGAGCCAAATTGGACCCGCTCCCGTTCAGACAAGACGGCTCGTTTCAATATATTTAACATAATTCCTGCTACTATATCATGATTTATGAGGAACAAAATGAGTTCCTACTCCTGAAAACGTTTATGTTTCAGGAATAAGCACAAGCGGGGGCACCGAACAACAACAACGCTGATTGGCTAGTCAGGAAGCCATGCGCAGCAAACGCCGTTTCAATTGGCTTTTCCAGCCGGCCAGCCGGCCAATCACGGCGGGGCATTCCTATAGAACAACCAGGGGATTCCTGGAACTGCGGTGGATTCCATAAAAAAAAACGCAGAAATCACTCTGGAACTGTGAAAATTCCGTGGTTTTCATTGTGCAATTCATACGTGCGTACTGAGACCTAGAATTGCGGTTTTTCTACGCAAAATGCAGGTTGGTAGGTTGTCTGTCTGTCTGTCTGTCTGTCTGTCTGTCTGTCTGTCTGTCTGTCTGTCTGTCTGTCGGTCTGTCGGTCTGTCTGTCGGTCTGTCTCTGTCTGCACTCTGTCATGTGAGAACGTATTTGTTAAAGTGCCATTTTTTATGGCACTACCAATAGGCCTACCAATTTGTACAGCAATAAATATATATATATATATAAAGATATATTTTATGGATTTCGCCTTGCACACTGCCAGACTGGCTTACCAGCCTAGGTGCCTGGACCGCTGAGCCACGGCCCAGGCCAATACATATATATTTGTATATTTATTATAATGATTAGGAATTATTATTAAAATTGATTGGGAATAAATGTGCCTTTTGTGCGAACCTGTGCCTAGCTGAATAGGACTGCATTTTAACATACATGAATCATAATGGTGGTAGGCCTACTTGAGAGCCAAATATTTTTAGCAAGTAACTTGTAACTGTAGGGGATTACTTTTTAAAAGTAACCTTCCCAACCCTGTATGTATGTATGTATGTATGTATGTATGTATGTATGTATGTATGTATGTATGTATGTATGTATGTATGTATGTATGTATGTATGTATGTATGTATGTATGTATGTATGTATGTATGTATGTATGTATGTATGTATGTATGTATGTATGTTTGTTAGGGCATTAAGCAACTAGTCGACTAGTTTACTAGTCGACTAGTAAATCCACTAGTTGACCTTGTTGGTACTAGTTGACTTATTGTTTTTATTTTTTATTTTTTTCCCCGATTTTGTAGGCTTATAGTTATAGTCACCAATGTACACAGTTTATAAATGTACAAATATTTATTTAAAAAAAAAAAGAAAAAAAGGGGGGGGTCTAGTAAACTAGTCAACTAGTAAAAATGACTAGAAGTGAATGCCCTAATGTATGTATACATGTATACTGTACATGTATGTATTATTCCATGTATGTAAGTATGTGTGTGGGTGGTTATGCTCATATGTGCACGTGTAAGTAAGTAGCCTTGCCAAGCCATGAGGCCCATAGGGGCAGGAGCCTATCTCCTGTTTCTGTAGCGTGAGGCAGCTTGATGTACAAGTACACCCCCTGGACATGACTTACCCCCAATTCAACCCTTGATGCTGAGTGCCAAGCAGGGAGGCACTGGGTCCCATTTTCTTTAGAGTCTTTGGTATGACCCGACTGGGGATTGAACCCCAGCCTCCCAGTCCCAGGGCGGACACTCTAACCACAAGGCCACTGATGATGACTGATCTGGTGTGCACGTGTACATGCATGAATAAATTCCAGCCAGAGATCATTTAGCGCACATAGACAGTATAAGCGAGACAGTCAAACAGACAGAGACAGACAGGCCAACATAAGCAGCTTAGTGCTGGGGTTCTCAGACCTTTTTAGGTTAGCCCATTTTGGGCGGGAACCCCTTTTGGTGTTTTAAACATTATGTTGTAATTTAGCTATTGGAAAATAGCAGATCTACAAGCTCATAGCGCTTAGAGAACCCCACAGAGATCCATGTGAAACGTTCAAACGTCATATACAAGATTTTTTTTGTTTTTGTTTGATGCGACTTCAAACTGGAAAGTGAGTTGGGGATGTTGCCAGTCAAAGTTGACCTTAACACATTTAACGCCATTGCCGTAGATCTGCGGCAATTGATGAATACTATAGGGGCTTAGCATCTATCTGTTCCATCAATTCTATCTGTTTCTTTCAATCGCATTCATCTCCAATTCCTTGTCCCAGGTGGCATTTCTTCATTCCACGGCCCATAGCCCGACACTGTGATCACTGCGCTGTAGTCCTCTCTCTGCCCCAATAGAGCGTCGCAGTCCCGCCCCCTTTCAAAGCCAACTCTTGTCGTGACAAATCATGACAATAAACACAATGTTTTGGGCCAAACAAAGTTTGTTTTTCTTCTTTGTAATTGTTTGTTTGGTCCAAAATATTGTGTTTATTGTCATGATTTGTCACGACTGGAGTTGGTTTTGTCCGCGGCGTAAGCGTCTTTAAAAAAATACTTTTTGAAATGTCTATGGGAAAAATGCATTGGGATTCATTTCCTGGGCCTGGCGTCGTCATGACAGGGGGCGAGACTGCGACGCTCTATAGGCTACAGCCGAAACAGACTTCCTCTTCCTCTTCAAAATAAGAGTTATACTTCTAATGATTAGTCAACACTATAGTTGTATTTCTTAAGTGCACTTACAGGATGTGTAGATATATTTGTAGCGCCCTGAGAGACAGTGCTTTGAACGGGTATCTGTCGCGAGTGGACTGCATGTGTAACACTGTGTGGTCGTCGATGGATCATCTGACAGCCCCTGGTAAGTCACGGGCCGGGGGTGAAACGACACCCCCCCCCCCCCCCCCCGGTAGTTCCGCCCCCTGCGTGATGCCATTGTGTGTTGACGAAGCCTTCCATTGTTGCGAACGCCAGTGAGCCATTTATTATTATGTAACCCAGCAGAACATGTCTGTCTGTCTGTCTGTCTGTCTGTCTGTCTGTCTGTCTGTCTGTCTGTCTGTCTGTCTGTCTGTCTGTCTGTCTGTCTGTCTGTCTGTCTGTCTGTCTGTCTGTCTGTCTGTCTGTGTCTGTCTGTCTGTCTGTCTGTGTGTCACGCTGTAACACCACCCACCCGCCACCAGAGGGCGCAGCTGTATCACACACACACACACACACACACACACACACACACACACACACACACACACACACACACACATACAAACACACTCACAGTAGAAAACTTTAAAAAAAATCACACCCGTGTGAACTGAGTGGTGAAAGGTCTTATATAGTCTGATCAGCTATATCAGTGACGTCACACACTAACCATAGTAACCATGCTCACCTTTGCACGTACACAGGTACACAAACATAGATACAGACAAAGCTGGTTGTTGGTGTGGTTTGCACCACTCAAAAAAAAAAAAAAAAAAAAAAACTTTTAAAGAAAAATAAAGAAAAACGTTAAAAAAAAAGAAAACTTAAAAAAAAAATGTGTGTGTGCGCGTGTGTGTGTCAGACTGCCACAACAGCTGCGTTCGCTTCCCGCGTTCACGCGTCTTACTTGTTCTATCTATGCTCTGTGTCCTCAGTGTGCGGAGACATCCATGGCCAGTTCTTTGACCTGATGAAGTTGTTTGAAGTAGGAGGCTCTCCCGCCAGCACGCGCTACCTCTTCCTTGGAGACTACGTGGACAGAGGTTACTTCAGTATCGAGGTTAGAACTCACCTCCAACATGGTAAACACACTTAACCACATTCAGGACGGGAACCCCTTTTGGTGTTTGAAGGATCGTGTTATACTTTAGCTGTTGAAAAATAGCAGATCTTACAAGCTCAATGAGCTTGTAGATCTGCTATTTTTGAAAAATCGTGAAAACGGGCCGCAAATCTTTGCTTCTGGGGAGGGGGTCCCTTGAACAACATATTTTCAGGTGGGGGTCGGCAGCCAATTACACAATTTCTTTGGGGTCCTTGACATGACATACAGTAATGTTGTTTGAGAACCACTGATAAAGGTAGTTTTCAGAAAACTGTTAAAAGACATTTGATTAGAATCGGCCTCAGGTCTAAATGGGTTAACAGCATGTGTCCATATTGTGGGCACATGTTCAGAACTAGTGGTTCAGGCTGTGGTTCAGAACTAGTGGTTCAGGCTGTGGTTCAGAACTAGTGGTTCAGAACTAGTGGTTCAGGCTGTGGTTCAGAACTAGTGGTTCAGGCTGTGGTTCAGAACTAGTGGTTCAGGCTGCTATGTTCAGGACTAGTGGTTCAGGCTGCTATGTTCAGGACTAGTGGTTCAGGCTGCTATGTTCAGGACTAGTGGTTCAGGCTGCTATGTTCAGAACTAGTGGTTCAGGCTGTGGTTCAGAACTAGTGGTTCAGGCTGCTATGTTCAGAACTAGTGGTTCAGGCTGCTATGTTCAGGACTAGTGGTTCAGGCTGCTATGTTCAGGACTAGTGGTTCAGGCTGCTATGTTCAGGACTAGTGGTTCAGGCTGTGGTATAGAACTAGTGGTTCAGGCTGTGGTTCAGAACTAGTGGTTCAGGCTGCTATGTTCAGAACTAGTGGTTCAGGCTGCTATGTTCAGAACTAGTGGTTCAGGCTGCTATGTTCAGAACTAGTGGTTCAGGCTGCTATGTTCAGGACTAGTGGTTCAGGCTGCTATGTTCAGAACTAGTGGTTCAGGCTGCTATGTTCAGGACTAGTGGTTCAGGCTGCTATGTTCAGAACTAGTGGTTCAGGCTGCTATGTTCAGGACTAGTGGTTCAGGCTGCTATGTTCAGAACTAGTGGTTCAGGCTGCTATGTTCAGAACTAGTGGTTCAGGCTGCTATGTTCAGAACTAGTGGTTCAGGCTGTGGTTCAGGACTAGTGGTTCAGGCTGCTATGTTCAGGACTAGTGGTTCAGGCTGCTATGTTCAGAACTAGTGGTTCAGGCTGCTATGTTCAGGACTAGTGGTTCAGGCTGCTATGTTCAGAACTAGTGGTTCAGGCTGTGGTTTAGAACTAGTGGTTCAGGCTGCTATGTTCAGGACTAGTGGTTCAGGCTGCTATGTTCAGAACTAGTGGTTCAGGCTGCGGTTCAGAACTAGTGGTTCAGGCTGCTATGTTCAGGACTAGTGGTTCAGGCTGCTATGTTCAGGACTAGTGGTTCAGGCTGCTATGTTCAGGACTAGTGGTTCAGGCTGTGGTATAGAACTAGTGGTTCAGGCTGTGGTTCAGAACTAGTGGTTCAGGCTGCTATGTTCAGAACTAGTGGTTCAGGCTGCTATGTTCAGAACTAGTGGTTCAGGCTGCTATGTTCAGAACTAGTGGTTCAGGCTGCTATGTTCAGGACTAGTGGTTCAGGCTGCTATGTTCAGAACTAGTGGTTCAGGCTGCTATGTTCAGGACTAGTGGTTCAGGCTGCTATGTTCAGAACTAGTGGTTCAGGCTGCTATGTTCAGGACTAGTGGTTCAGGCTGCTATGTTCAGAACTAGTGGTTCAGGCTGCTATGTTCAGAACTAGTGGTTCAGGCTGCTATGTTCAGAACTAGTGGTTCAGGCTGTGGTTCAGGACTAGTGGTTCAGGCTGCTATGTTCAGGACTAGTGGTTCAGGCTGCTATGTTCAGAACTAGTGGTTCAGGCTGCTATGTTCAGGACTAGTGGTTCAGGCTGCTATGTTCAGAACTAGTGGTTCAGGCTGTGGTTTAGAACTAGTGGTTCAGGCTGCTATGTTCAGGACTAGTGGTTCAGGCTGCTATGTTCAGAACTAGTGGTTCAGGCTGCGGTTCAGAACTAGTGGTTCAGGCTGCTATGTTCAGGACTAGTGGTTCAGGCTGCTATGTTCAGGACTAGTGGTTCAGGCTGCTATGTTCAGGACTAGTGGTTCAGGCTGCTATGTTCAGGACTAGTGGTTCAGGCTGCTATGTTCAGGACTAGTGGTTCAGGCTGCTATGTTCAGGACTAGTGGTTCAGGCTGCTATGTTCAGGACTAGTGGTTCAGGCTGCTATGTTCAGGACTAGTGGTGCGGGCTGCTATGTTCAGGACTAGTGGTTCAGGCTGCTATGTTCAGGACTAGTGGTTCAGGCTGCTATGTTCAGAACTAGTGGTTCAGGCTGCTATGTTCAGAACTAGTGGTTCAGGCTGCTATGTTCAGAACTAGTCGTGCAGGCTGCTATGTTCAGGACTAGTGGTTCAGGCTGCTATGTTCAGGACTAGTGGTTCAGGCTGCTATGTTCAGGACTAGTGGTTCAGGCTGCTATGTTCAGAACTAGTGGTTCAGGCTGCTATGTTCAGAACTAGTGGTTCAGGCTGCTATGTTCAGAACTAGTGGTGCGGGCTGCTATGTTCAGAACTAGTGGTTCAGGCTGCTATGTTCAGGACTAGTGGTTCAGGCTGCTATGTTCAGAACTAGTGGTTCAGGCTGCTATGTTCAGAACTAGTGGTTCAGGCTGCTATGTTCAGAACTAGTGGTTCAGGCTGTGGTTCAGGACTAGTGGTTCAGGCTGCTATGTTCAGGACTAGTGGTTCAGGCTGCTATGTTCAGAACTAGTGGTTCAGGCTGCTATGTTCAGGACTAGTGGTTCAGGCTGCTATGTTCAGAACTAGTGGTTCAGGCTGTGGTTTAGAACTAGTGGTTCAGGCTGCTATGTTCAGGACTAGTGGTTCAGGCTGCTATGTTCAGAACTAGTGGTTCAGGCTGCGGTTCAGAACTAGTGGTTCAGGCTGCTATGTTCAGGACTAGTGGTTCAGGCTGCTATGTTCAGGACTAGTGGTTCAGGCTGCTATGTTCAGGACTAGTGGTTCAGGCTGCTATGTTCAGGACTAGTGGTTCAGGCTGCTATGTTCAGGACTAGTGGTTCAGGCTGCTATGTTCAGGACTAGTGGTTCAGGCTGCTATGTTCAGGACTAGTGGTTCAGGCTGCTATGTTCAGGACTAGTGGTGCGGGCTGCTATGTTCAGGACTAGTGGTTCAGGCTGCTATGTTCAGGACTAGTGGTTCAGGCTGCTATGTTCAGAACTAGTGGTTCAGGCTGCTATGTTCAGAACTAGTGGTTCAGGCTGCTATGTTCAGAACTAGTCGTGCAGGCTGCTATGTTCAGGACTAGTGGTTCAGGCTGCTATGTTCAGGACTAGTGGTTCAGGCTGCTATGTTCAGGACTAGTGGTTCAGGCTGCTATGTTCAGAACTAGTGGTTCAGGCTGCTATGTTCAGAACTAGTGGTTCAGGCTGCTATGTTCAGAACTAGTGGTGCGGGCTGCTATGTTCAGGACTAGTGGTGCGGGCTGCTATGTTCAGAACTAGTGGTTCAGGCTGCTATGTTCAGAACTAGTGGTGCAGGCTGCTATGTTCAGAACTAGTGGTTCAGGCTGCTATGTTCAGAACTAGTGGTTCAGGCTGCTATGTTCAGGACTAGTGGTGCGGGCTGCTATGTTCAGAACTAGTGGTTCAGGCTGCTATGTTCAGAACTAGTGGTGCGGGCTGCTATGCGGTCCTCACATCGAGAGCTCGGCCCACTATGCGGTCCTCGTCCTCACCTACGTTGCATCATCAATCCGACCATATGTGACTCTTTTTGATACAGAAACAGTCAGGCGGAAAGACTAACTGTTCAGGAGAGGAGAAAAACTGTTTTTTTTTTTAAATCCAAAATGAGTTCATAGCACAGGCAGACTCTTCACATACTAGAGCACTAGACCTGTACGTGCCCGTCGCAGTCGGCCACCGGCCTACTTGGAAACGATGCAACTTGGGAACCTAATGATATACGTTGTCATAGCACCCGTCAGCCGGTGTCCCACATGGAGGTCTGTGTATGTGCCTGTGTGCTGTGAAGACTACAAACTGAAAAGTGTATTTGGCAATCAATTCGGCCCACTGGCAGAGCCTGATTGGTTGAGCCTCAATTAGCTGAGGCAGAGGCTGGAAATTGCACAGGTGAAAGGAGTTGGCCTCATTAGGCCCACTGGCAGAGCCTGGCCCAGGTGAAAGGAGTTGAGGCCAACTCCTTTCACCTGGGCCAGGCTCTGCCAGTGGGCCTATAGGCCCACTGGCAGAGCCTGAGCAGAGCCTTTTGTGGTGGTTCTGGAGAAGCGTGGGTCCGACCGACTCGATACCGGGCACTGCACTCCCTGTGGGGGTGTGGAACGTGTGTGTCGAATGTGAAGTCGGTGGGTCAAACGGTTCTCGAGTTACGTGCATTACAACCGTACACACACGTACGCACGCGCACACGTACGTATACGCACGCAGAGACGTGGCGCATTTATAGTAGGATGTCTGAAATAAATGTCACTAGTCAGAGCTGAAATCGACGTAAATATGAAATAAATGTAACATGTAGCTAGTTGTAATGTTAGAGGCTACAGAAGTGAACCTTTCAAGCCTGTTTTCTTTTGTGCTTCGGTGTACATCGGCGTCCCACAGAAAACACGGTTGACCTTCAAGCCCACACCGAGTTGCATCGGCTTGCACTCGGCACGTGAAACCACCAGTGGTGGAACTTAACTACTGTACTTAAACCAAAAGGTCTACATTAAAACAGTGTCGGTTCTATAGACCGATTCCGAAATGGGTCTCATGGTCGCAGGCAACGTATTTCCTCATACTAAGCATTAAAGTATGAGGTATAAAGTACAGCAGCCTTGTGTTCCTAAAACAGAAAGATTGGGTATTGGGTAAGACTGATGTTATGTATCTCTCCTTATGTATCAGGACCTTCCACTGCTTTGTCTCAACCATTACTATATGGCTCTGGTCTCAGCCACCGCGGTAGATATTTTGACATTCCGTTTTTTTTAAGGTTGCCACTACTGTTGGAGCAGCCATAAACTACACAGGTTCATCCGGATGTTCTGGGCATCTTTGTAATGTTAGTGTTAGTAAAAAGCAGGTAAAAGAGTAACGTTTGAGGCAGACTAACATCAGTCACTTTTCCATTCACTGTAGTAGAAGGAGGTGCGGGTTTAAACCGCAGAGATATGTCGTCTCCGCCTACAGGAAATACGTTGCCTGCGACCATGAGACCCGTTTCGGAATCGGTCTATAGCCTGAGGTACCCCACCCGGCTATGCAATACCCGTTCCACCCATCTGTCTGTGTCCCTTTATTACTATATATGGAGTTCTTTGTCAGGCATGCCCAAATATGGAGTGTTGTGACGTCAGCACTCCCTGCGGGGGCGTGGGCAGGGACCCTGTCCAGAGCCCGCGGGCAGAGGCCTTTTTAGTGGCGGTTCTGGACAACCGTGGGTCCGACCGACTCGACTCCGGGCATGCGACACTCGTGTGAAGAAATCTGAAGTCGGTGGGGGCGAACCGTCCTCGAGTTACGTGCATTACAGACTACAGACGTACGTTCGTTCAGACAGACAGACAGACAGAGACGTGGTGCGTTCATAGATAGAAACAGAGATATATACTTCATTGTCGTGCCGGACGTGTTTTGTGCCAAAAATAGCAGCTCCACAAGCTCCCGATGCGTCACGTCAGCGAAGCGGCGTGAGTGAGCAACAAAGGATGAAACAGGCTCGAGGGAGAGCGCTGCTTTTTTTCCCCCACTCAGCTGAAAATGCAGGGAGTTTTATTCAGTGCTAGCCCAGACCGATCAATACGAGAACATGTTGTACCCTGCACCATGGGCCTCTGCACCGCCAGGACACTATGATACGTGTTGCACATTCTGTAAATGACACCGCTAGAGTGTGGACTTCTGGAGTGTGTGTGGACTGAGAGAAGGAAGCCATATTTAGGCCACCTTCCTAGAACACACCAAGGACACACACACATTATTGCTGGACTAACTAACAATGTAGAGCAAGGAGTCTATAGCCCGTTCTGGGCGGGAAGCCCTTTTGGGGCAGCGGTGGCCGAACGGTTTGCGGAGCGGTCTTGTTATCGGAAGGTTGCCAGTTCGAATCCCCGGACCGGCACGTTAAAATTACCACCGCTGAAGTGCCCTTGAGCAAGGCATTGAACCCCTACCATGAAATGTTCTATGAGCAGGGTCTGGCTGTAAACAAGCATCTCGAGCTTAGTCCATTCACCCTGGGTAAACAAAGAACTTTGCTTTGCTTTGGTGTTTTAACTAAGCATTATGTTATACTTTATAGCTATTGAAAAATAGCCACCGAGTGGCGCGCTACAAGCTTTGTAGGTCTGCTATTTTTTTTAAATCTTAAAAATGCGGCACAAATCTTTGAATATATATTCTTTCAGAGCGAACGTTTTCTTTTTTTTTCCCGACGTCAGGCCTAAATGGGCTAGTATACTACTGTATTCAAGGTGAGAGAAACACCTTGTGTATACCATAAGGAAACACTCTCTCTATGAACTGGATGAGCCACACAGTAATAGCCTCACTACTATTAGCCTGGAACTCACCTATGCTTTTTATGGCATAGGCAGCTCCCGGCGGAGAAACTATGCGCAGCTGCTAGACATGAGACTAATTAATTAGAGCGACAGAGAGAGAGAGGAGTGTGTGTGTATATGTGTGTCAATTTAACAAAGGTGCAGACGATTAGAAATCAGCAGAGAGTGAGTGATGTTTGCGCTACTCTATGCCGAATTGAAGTGGACTCGGACCCAGACTTTTTTTTCCTCCCTGGAAATAAAAACGTCTGGGTTTCCGAGGCTACACTACTATTGACTGTGTATGAGCCACCCCTACACAGTTGACAAATACAACGTACTCTATCCTTTGAAGGGTTCAGAACGGACAATAGTAATCGTAGTATTTGTGCTCGACAATAACATAGTGACAGGGCCGGATTAACACCTCTGAGGGCCCCTGGGCACTGAAGCTCCAAGGGCCCCCCTTCACGCGCGCGCAATTTTTTTTGCTGTTTTGGAGCCGTTTTGGGGCAGTTTTATGCCGTTATATTGGCCTATTTCCGGTCGCCTAACCCCCATCCCCCCCCCCCCCCAGAGTGACAGCCAATCTAGCGCATTGTTGCTGCTTTACACACAATTGCACTTTTCAGCTGCCCTTCTCACCAACAATAAAACACTAATCTTTTTAGACACCATTTATTTCATTCGGATTAGCAGAGACATTTTCTGTGGAGCTAAAAAAAAAAAAAAAACTTTTTCTTTTTTTTTTGGGGCCCCTGGTGCCCAAGGGCCCCTGGGCACGTGCCCAAAGTGCCCTTGTGGTGGCGCTGTCGCCTCGCAGCTAGAAGGTCCCGCTGTGTCCAGCCTGGGTCTCCTGTCTTCCCTCCCGGGTCCTGACACCGACCTGGGCAGTGTTGTTTTCGTCGACTAAAACCAAGACGAAAAATGTTCGTCGACTACCTGTTTTCACTGACGAAAACTACATGGAAACTAAATGAAAACTAATTAAGCTACGATGACTAAAACTAAGACTAAATATACTGACAATTTCGTCGACAAATAAAAACTAGACTAAAATGTTAGGAAGGGACTATAGTGGACAAGAGATCCAGTATAAGTCATTTTAAAATTAGTTGCATGCTGAAAATAGACAATCTACAAGCCCACAATAACGCGTCGGCTTGTAGATCGTCTATGTTCAGCAAGTGAAAAAAACGACGGCATCAAGGCCCGCCAAAATACATTTTGTTCGACTAAATCAACTGTAGATATAGTCGACTAAAATCTTATGATATGTAGTCGACTAAAACTAGACTTAACACTAAAACATTCCAGGTGACTATGTGACTAAAACTAAATGAAAACTATTCAAGAGAATATGACTAAAACTAAAATCAAAATTTTACTGCCAAAAACAACACTGCACCTGGGTTCGATTCCCGCCGGGGGACGCTGTGGGCGCTGGAGGCGAGTTCTCTCCTCCTGCGTCATCAGCGCCCATACCCGAGGTGGGTTTGGCAAAAAGGGCCTTTCTGTGTGTGTAGTTTGCATGTTCTCCCTGTGTCGCCTAGGGGTATACGTAGGTACCCTCACACATGCAGTAAAACATGCAGTAATCCTGGTCTCTATAGAGCGTCGCAGTCCCGCCCCCTACCATGGACCAGGAAATGATTCTCCGTTCATTTTCCTCATAGACATTTCAGAAAGTATTTATTTAAAGACGTTTACGCCGCGGACAAAGCCAACTCTTGTCGTGACAAATCATGACAACAAACACAATTTTTCGGGCCAAACAAAGAATTAGAAAGTAGAAAAAACCGGCAGGTTTTTTTTATTGTTTTTCTTCTATGTAATTATTTGTTTGGTCCAAAATATTGTGTGTGTTGGCTTCGTAGGATACTTAAAAGGTCTTTAAATAAATACTTTTTGAAATGTCTATGGGAAAAATGCATTGTGATTAATTTCCTGGGCCAGGCGTCGTCATGAAAGGGGGCGGGACTGCGACGCTCTATAGGTACCCTCACACATGCAGTAAAACATGCAGTAATCCTGGTCTCTATACTGCCTCCCCCTGGCCAGCGGGGGCACCTGATGGAGGTGAAAGGAACTTGCGTCCGCACTACGTGCAACCGGGGGAACTCCCCCTGTCAGGTGAAAAGACGCGGCCTGCTCACTCCTCATGCATTGAAGGAAGCATGAGCTCAGTTTGGGGCTCTCCCCAGGTTGGCAGAGGGAGAGTATAGCGGCCCAGAATTACAGTTTAGGCTTTTGTCTTATAGGGTGATTAAAAAGAAGTGAGGGGTGCTCTGATCATTGTACGTCGTCATACGTTATGTCATTCCGGGCCAATCAGAATTTGCGTCCTCACCTTTGTCTTCAATGTTTGTGTTTTTTACGCAATGTTTGTGCTATAGGACAGTGGTTCCCAAACTTTTTCGTGTCAAGGACCCCCAAATCAACATTTATTAGGCCGCGGACCCCCCATTTGAAAACATATGCCAGTGACCCCGATAAGGGAGGGTTTTTACGGCTGTAGCAGTGATTCCGAAACATATTCATTTCATGGACCCCCCAGTTTCACACGTATTATGCTACGGACCCCCGATTTAATTACATTTTTATCTCTGGTACCTCGATTTATATTGTAAAACCACTGTTAATTTAACTCTGAGAGCGTACAAATGGAACCAAATGGACCCGTTAGGGTCCATTTGGTTCCATTTGTACGCTCTCAGAGTTACAGACCCATAAGGGTCCATTTGGTTCCTTATATCTCTAATTGAGCTAGGTACCCCCTGGAACTCCCCAAGTACCCATAGGGGTCCCCGGACCCCACTTTGGGAACCCATGCTATAGGACAAACACTCAAAACTGGCCATTCGTCGCCAATAGCATTCAATGTTTGTGTTAGGACAACGTTTGTGTTTACACGATACACACACCCTCCAAGCTGGACATAATAGGCGCCCCTCAAAATACCAGAAATGAATGTCATTATGCTCAGGAAGGCACTGTGCAGACTGTCCATGTGGGACGACGTCCAGCACGAGCACACATTTCAACGCCACATATTAAGAAGCATGTACTGCCGTACAAGAGGGTTTTAAACCCCTTCAGGCCTGACCTCAAAATTTAAACAAATTATTCGAAATCCTCCATTTTTCTGAAATAAATATTTTCACGATTTTTCAAAAATAGCAAACCTACAAGCTCGTAAGCTCGCCACCGAGTGGCGCGCTATGAGCTTGTAGATCTGCTATTTTTCAATAGCTAAATTATAACATAATGTTTAAAACACCAAAAGGGGTTCCCGCCCAAAATGGGTTAACCCATTTAGGACCTACGTCGAAATAAATAAAAAGTCTTCTGAAAGAATATATTACAGTATATTCAAAGATTTGTGCCGCATTTTCACGATTTTTCAAAAAATAGCAGACCTACAAGCTCGTAGCGCACCACTCGGTGGCGCGCTACGCTATGAGCTTGTAGATCTGCTATTTTTCAATAGCTAAAGTATAACATGATGCTTAGTTAAAACACAAAAACGGGTTCCCGTCCAGAATGGGTTTTAACCCATTTAAGATCTTAAAAACGTATCAGTGGTGAGCAAACATTTTCATGTCAAGGACCCACAGAATTATCTGTATTTGTCTGCGGACCCCCCATCTGAAAATATGTTGTTCCAGGAACCGAGTGGCGCGCTATGAGCTTGTAGGTCTGCTATTTTTGAAAAATCGAAGAACGACTGACATAGAAACATAGCTTTTTTCAGAAAACTGCCAGGATGTAGAAGACATTTTTAGAATCTGATCTCAGGTCAAAATGGGATAAGCCGGGCAAAAGTGTCACTCTCTGCCTTTGTGGTATAAACCTTTGTGGTATAAACACTTTATGCTCACTTATATGCTCGTCTCTCTCCACTGTGCTGCAGTGTGTGTTGTACCTGTGGTCGCTGAAGATCCTCTACCCAAAGACACTCTTCCTTCTACGGGGAAACCATGAATGTAGACATCTGACGGAATATTTCACCTTCAAACAAGAATGTGAGTATACCCTCTCTCTCTCTCTCTCTCCATTCTTCCCCCTGTCATCCCTCTGTCATCCTGCTAGCTGATGACATTGTTCCATCCGGCCAGAGAGCCTGATGATTCAGACTCAGAGTCCTCCCCCTCTTTCTGTCACTTCTCTCTTTACCAATCCATCTCTCTCTCCATATCTCTCTCTCTCTCTCTCTCTCTCCATCCATCCATGCATCCCTTCCTCTCCCTGTATCCTTAGGGCTCCATTTTCGTCAGCGCTAAACCCCTTATCCCTAAACTTCTTTGCCTTTTTTTTTATTATTTTGAAAAACATTTTTGAATAGTTCAACTAGCCAATCTACATTGACACGTTGTGAGCTTGTATAGACTGGCCATTTTAACTATTAATTTTTTTTTCTCCAAAATAGTAAAAAAAAAAAAAAAAAGCCAGTGTTGTTTTTGGCAGCACATTTCTATTTTAGTTTTTGGAATAAAACTTAATTTAGTTTTAGTCATATTTTAGTCACCTAGAATATCTTAGTGTTAAGATAAGATTTCTGTCGACTAAATCTACAGTTGATTTAGTCGACTAAAATGTATTTTGGCTGGCCTTGGTGCAGTCGTAATGGCTGATTTTACACTTGCTGAAAATAGCCAAGCTCACAGCGCGTCGCGTTGTAGATCTGCTATTTTCAGCATGCAACCAAGTGTAAAATGACTTATACTGGATCTCTTGTCCACTAGTCCTTTCCTAACATTTTAGTCTAGTTTTCATTTGTTGACAAAATTGACTTAGTTTTAGTCATCGTAGCTTAGTTGTCTCCACCAGGCCGAAGGCATGGGGAGAGAGTATGTTTTGCACTCCGTCCGTCCGTCCGTCCGTCCGTCCGTGTGTCTGTCCGTCTGTGAACAGCTAATCTCCGGCACCGTTAACCCGGTCGATGCCAAATTTTGCACACACACTCCCTGGATGCCAACGATGAACCTCTGCCCCATAATTTCCAGAACGGCCGGTTATAGCGCCACCAGGAGGCTGCTTTGTACAAAACAAGTTTTTGGAAAGTACACCTACAGATTTTGTCCAAACATCACGCAAATTGGTACACAGTCTCTCTAGAGCCATTCAACGAAACGGGTCTTTCAGATTTCTCAGACTCCATCCTGATTGGCTAAGATTGGCTTCCAAAGTTCGCAGGAGTGCTCAGTTTCAAACAAGATACTGCAAATCATGAACACATCGTGTGATTTCCGTGAATTTTTGCACGCACATTCCCACTAGGCCGAGGAAGAAATGCCACGTGAACATTTTCAATTCAGCCTCATGGTGGCGCTATAACTGGCCTTACCTCCAACTGCACAGATCTGTCTAAAACTTTGTATGCACACTCCCTAGAGGCCAAGGAAAAACCTTTGCCTGGAATTTTTCACATCTGCTCTTTATAGCGCCACCAGGAGGCCGACATATGTAAAACACATTTTCTAATATTACTCCTTCAGATTTTATCCAAATTTCACACAAATCGGTACACATGCTCTCCATAGTCATGTGATCAAGACGGGTTTGTTTGATTTCTCATAATCCACCTTCATTGCCTAAGATTGGCTTCAAAACTTTTCAGGAGTAGCCCGCTTTGTACCCGTTTTGTACAAATCGCCACAACTACTCAACGCAGCGTCGGATCGCGGTGAAACTGTGCATGCATATTCCCACTAGGCTGAGGAAGAAATGCCACTTGACAGTTTTCAAATCAACCTCATGGTGGCGCTACAACAGGCCAAGCCGCGTCTCTCTCTCTCTCACACACACACACACACACACACACACACACACACACACACACACACACACACACACACACACACACACAAAACATGATTATATTACTCCTAAACATTTTGCCAAACATCACACACACTCCTATCCTCCTGGTGGAGACCTGTGCCCAGAAGGGCACTTTTTCTAGTTTTCATTGAGTTTTCGTCAGTGATAAAAGGTAGTCGACGAACATTTTTCGCCATAGTTTTAGTCGACGAAATCAACACTGTTTTTAACCAGCATGGTGGATGGAAATGACGCTCGCTAAACTGCCTCTCCCTGGTCAGCCGGGGGCGCCAGACATGCAGGAGGGGAAAGGAACTGGTTGGAATAACACGTCCAACCGGGGAAACTCCCCCCCCTGTCAGGTGAAAAGAAGCGACTTGGGACTCCTCATGCATTGAAGGAAGCATGAGGTCACATTAGATAATTGACAACCCGGAAGAGGCGCCTGGATGACGGTGTTGCAACTATAACCCATTTAGGCCTGACCTCCAAATTTAAAAATAAAAATCTTCTAAATCCTCCAGTTTTCTGAAATAAATATTTTCACGATTTTTCAAAAATAGCAGACCTACAAGCTCGTAGCGCGCCACTCGGTGGCGCGCTACGAGCTTGTAGATCTGCTATTTTTCAATAGCTAAATTATAACATAATGTTTAAAACACCAAAAGGGGTTCCCGCCCCAAAATGGGATAAAAACAGTTTAATTTCACTAAGTGACACCGTCAAGGGACGATGTGTGAGTTAGGCTTCATGCATCTTCCTCTGTCCACTCGTGTGTGTGTGTGTGTGCATTCAGCATCCTGTCCGAGAGCAGGTGTACTGATTTGGCCCCGATTGGCTCAGGGACGTAGCCCTCCGTGTCTGATTGGCCAAGGGACGAGGACGCTAATTTCCCATGGTGCTCATGGCGAATAGTGGGCGCCCTCAATTACCATCTGCTCTTTGTCTGTGCGTGTGCGTGTGAGTGTGTGTGTGTGTGTGTGTGTGTGCGTGCGTGCGTGCGTGCGTGCGTGCGTGTGAAAAAGAGACAGAAAAAGGGAGCTTGTAAATCGTCTATTTTCACAATTATTTTTCTTACTCTTACAAAAAAGAAATGACGGTACTTCATGGAACTGAAATTCTTTAGAAAAAATGTCAAAATGTCTTAGTTAACTTAATTTTTTTTTTTTATAAATATAAATAAGATATTTACTCGTGACCCATAAAAATGGGCCCGTGGTGAAACGCTGCCTTATCTAAATCAGGGGTTCTCTGTGGGTCACGACCTGGGGTCACGACCTGTGGGTCGTGACCCCTCAGGGGGTCGCCAGATTATTTTCTGAAAGTGTAAAAAAAAGAAAAAATAATATATATAAAATATTTTTTTACCTAGTTAAATATAGGCCTAATTCAGTAGAAGCACAATACGGAATATTCTTTTCAGAAGGCAGCACCTCAGTCTGTGTGTCCGGGTAGCGGGTTTATAAAGTATTTTATACCAGTACCTTTGTACTATAACTAAAGTACATATTAAATACCGGACTTTTTACTTGTAACGGAGTATAGTTCTATACATTGCAGTAATTTAACCCATTTAGGGCGGGAACCCCTTTTGGTGTTAGCATTATGTTATGCTTTAGCTATTGAAAAATCACACCCGTGTGAACCGAGTGGTGCAACTCCCCCCCTTACACCCCCCCCCCCCCCCCCCCCCTCTCTCTCTCTCTCTCTCTCTCTCTCATTAGCAGGCAACAGTGCAGCACTATCTCCCTCTCTCAGTTTTTGGCACGACAGCGCCCCTACTGGTACTCATTGGTACTGGTCACACACATAGTCACAAACTTGAACACGGACATTGCTGTTCCTTGGAGTGGTTGCACCACTCAAAAATAGCAGATCTACAAGCTCATAGCGCGCGCCACCGAGTGGCGCGCTACGAGCTTGTAGGTCTGCTATTTTTGAAAAATCGAAGAACGACGGACATAGAAACATAGCTTTTTCAGAAAACTGTCAGGATGTAGAAGACATTTTTAGAATGTGAATGGGTTAAATACCGGACTTTTACATGTAATGTAGTATAGTTCTATACATTGCAGTATTGATACTTTTACTTGCACGCAGGTAAGATCAAGTACTCGGAGCAGGTGTATGACTCCTGTATGGACGCGTTCGACTGCCTGCCCCTCGCCGCCCTGATGAACCAGCAGTTCCTGTGCGTGCACGGCGGCCTCTCGCCAGAGATACACACACTGGACGACATCAAGAAGGTACGCAACACACGCACGCACGCACGCACGCACGCACGCACGCACGCACACACTTCCTCATCCAATGGCAGTGTTTCCATGGTGAATCTGCTAGTGTGACATCTTCTCCCTCCTGTGTGATGACTGTTGCCATGGAGACGCTCGCTCTGACAGTGTGTGTGTGTGTGTGTGTGTGTGTGTGTGTGTGTGTGTGTGTTATGCGTGCGTGCGTGCGTGCGTCCTAGTTGGACCGGTTCAAAGAGCCCCCAGCATTTGGGCCCATGTGCGACCTGTTGTGGGCCGACCCTATTGAAGAGTTTGGCAACGAGAAGACCCAGGAGTACTTTGGACACAACACAGTCAGAGGATGCTCCTACTTCTACAGGTAGAGACACACGCACGCACGCACGCACGCACGCACGCACGCACGCACGCACGCACGCACGCACGCACGCACGCACGCACACGCACACAAGCACACAAACACTACACTCAAAATGGGCACACATACATACTGTACGCATGTGCTGGCGTACACGCACGCACGCACGCACGCACGCACGCACACACGCACGTACGCACACGCACACGCGAGCACACAAACACTACACTCAAAATGTGCACACATGGAACATACTGTACGCATGTGCTGGTGTTCACACCCTCACACCCTCACACCCACACACACACACACCCACACACACACACACACACACCCACACCCACACCCACACCCACACACCCACACCCACACCCACACACACACACACACACACACACACACACACACACACACACACACACACACACACACACACACACACACACACACACACCCACACACACACACACACACACACACACACACACACACACACACACACACACACCCACACACACACACCCACACCCACACACACACACACACACACACACACACACACACACACACACACACACACACACACACACACACACACACACACATGTACACACACACACAATTTTCATTTTAGGTTAGTCAAGAATTAAACTTACTAGTGTTAGTCATATTTTAGTCATCCAAAATTACGTAGTGTTCAGACCATCATTCTCAAGCACAGATCAAAGCGGGCTCCTCCTGCCACCAGGGGTCACCACCGTGTCCGTATATACACAGACAAATGTGTCCCTGGCAAAGACTTGCTTTTTACACACCATTATATTGTGCTTATTTTGATCATAAAATAACCCACTTACTGAACGTCAAGTCTCCAGGTTTTCTTCAGAATAAATATGACAAATTATTTATTATATGACACTTATGGGCACATTAGGGGCAGTATTATGCGTGTCTTAAGTACCAGGTCTTATTACTTAACTTAAGACCTGGAGGCGTGGTCAATGCCATTTGGCCACTCAGAATAGCCAAATGGCATTGACCACGCCTCCAGGTCTTAAGTTAAGTCATAAGACCTGGTACTTAAGACACGCATAATACTGCCCCTAGGAGTCTTACTAGTACTAGTGGTTCTCAAATGTTTTATTTGCAAGGACCCCTTTAACCCATTTTGGGCGGGAACCCCTTTTGGTGTTAGCATCATGTCATGCTTTAGCTATTGAAAAATAGCAGATCTACAAGCTCATAGCGCGCCACCGAGTGGCGCGCTACGAGCTTGTAGGTCTGCTATTTTTGAAAAAATCGAAGAACGACTGACATAGAAACCTAGCGTTTTCAGAAAACTGTCAGGATGTAGAAGACATTTTTTAGAATCTGATCTCAGGTCAAAATGGGTTAAAGGGGAAAACCACCCATTTTCAACATTTTACTATGTCATTAATATACCTTAGAGCTGTTGTGTGGAAATAATAAAAAAGTTCCCCCATTCTGTGTTTCCTAGAACTGTAATTATGAAGAAAATCATTAACATGGTGAAACACATCTTGATGACAAAAATGTCCACCAAGTGTTAGATGTTAGTGTTCTCGGGAGAGAGAGAGAGGAAGAGAGACATGCGCTCCTGCATCAGGAAGCTATATGTCCAAGAAAGATCCAATTACCATTATTGGGATTCGTACGAGCTCACAACACGGCCAGTTCACACACACTCACGCACACACACACGCACACGCGCACACGCGCACATACACACACACACACGCACACACACACACACACACACACACACACACACACGCACACACGCACACACACACACACACACACACACACACACACACATGCACACACACATGACTCTCTCACTGTAACACACCGAGCACGCACAGAGTTTTCACTTCGGCATGAAACGATATCCCACAATCCCCGGGGAGACAGGATGGTGCACGGTTCTGTTGCTATGACGACCGGCCTTTTACTCCTGCCAGATATATACGTGGAGTGATGTTAAGATACAGTATATGAGAGAAGGAACGGCGAGCATGTTTACTGTAAAGAGAAAGGAAGGAGTGCACACAGAGGGGCGTAGGAGATAGGAGACGAGGGAGACGAGAGAATGGCTCCCGTCGTTGCCAACGTGTTTAACCCATTTTGGGCGGGAACCCCTTTTGGTGTTAGCATCATGTTATGCTTTAGCTATTGAAAAATAGCAGATCTACAAGCTCATAGCGCGCCACCGAGTGGCGCGCTATGAGATTGTAGGTCTGCTATTTTTGAAAAATCGTGAAAATGTGGCGCAAATCCTTTAATATATATTCTTTCAGAGCGAACATTTTTAACTCAAATCTTTGCTTCTTGCAGGGGGTTCCTGGAACAACATATTTTCAGATGGGGGTCAGTGGCAAAATACAGATAATTCTGGGGGTTCTTGACATGAAAAAGTTTGAGCACCACTGACATAGAAACATAGGTTTTTCAGAAAACTGTCAGGATGTATAGAAGACATTTTTAGAATCTGATCTCAGGTCAAAATGGGTTAATATGCCTTTGTTTCGGGAACAGTCGTAGTTGCGTTTGAGACATGTAAAGTAAATGGTTTCCGAACGCAGCCGTCTTCTACGACGTCACCATTTCTACACCGACCCATTTGTGGGTCGCTGGACACGTTGTTATGGATGGGTCCCCCTTAGTTTAGTTTTTCCTTTAATATTATTATTATTTAAAAAAAGAATTCAAAACAAAACATCCCCCCCCCCCCCCCCCCAAAAAAAGCTAAATGTTTTGTGAATTCAAAACAAATTAAATGATCCCCCCACAGTGATTTCACGAAGCAAGAAAAGAAAACTCAGCAAGAAATTCCATAAAACAAAAACAAACACAGAGCACATGCACGTGACGTGACGCACACGCGCATGAGGCTTATACATACAGCAGATAATCTATAAGTCACGAGATCATGCCTCACATCTCACTGTCTTGATCTTGGCACCTCTCTTCCTCCGTGCAACCCTGCATCCCTTTCATTCTATCTTCAACACCCCCCCCCCCCCCCTCTCCCCGCCCCCTGTAACACCCCCCCCCCCCCCCCCCCCCCCCCTCTCCCCGCCCCCTGTTCTCTCTCTAGCTACCCGGCAGTGTGTGAGTTCTTACAGACCAACAACCTGCTGTCCATCATCAGAGCGCACGAAGCACAGGATGCTGGGTAAGTGGCTATACAGACTAGTAGTCCCGATGTCCGATCACGTGATTGGACATCACGTCATTTTCAAATAATCGGATGTGAAACGCGAGCGAAAAAAAGTGATCGGGACATCCCTACTATCAATATTATATCCATATCTTTCTTTCTTTCTCTTTCTCACCTTTATTTATACTCGGAATACAGTTGAGGGCAAGCCCTCATTTTCAACGTAGCCGAGGTTACAATACATAAAATACAGTCACAAGATAATACATCAAACGACATTATAAATCAGGGTAAATTACAAAGGAACTTTATACAGAACAACCATCAGTAAAATAGATCAATTGAAGCAGGAGCATCACGGTGAAAAATGTTTTGGAGCATTCCTTTGAACTGACCGAAGGATGGCAGGGAGCTCAGTTTGAACTGACCGAAGGATGGCAGGGAGCTCAGTTTGAACTGACTGAAGGATGGCAGGGAGCTCAGTTTGAACTGACCGAAGGATGGCAGGGAGCTCAGTCTGAACTGACCGAAGGATGGCAGGGAGCTCAGTTTGAACTGACTGAAGGATGGCAGGGAGCTCAGTTTGAACTGACCGAAGGATGGCAGGGAGCTCAGTTTGAACTGACTGAAGGATGGCAGGGAGCTCAGTTTGAACTGACCGAAGGATGGCAGGGAGCTCAGTTTTAAGGAGTTCTGGAGTTCATTCCATGAAGTTGGGCCATTGAGAGAAAAAGCTGTCTTGCCCAACTCTGTCTGGGCCTGATATTAGACTGGATATTGTCTGTTATTTTGGATACTGTATATGGCATACATAAAAATATAAATATCGGATCGGGGACAAATCGGTATCGGCAGATACTCAAAAAACCAAATGAATCAGATTGGGAGCAAACAAAACCCTGCACATCCCCACAGACTAGTGTTTCACCCAGATATGGCTCAGTGACTCAATGAGCTTAAAGGGAAGCTTTAAAAGGGAACACCCTGGTTTAATGCACCGTACTGACTACTGACCACAACATTATGATGTCCTGGACTGAGTTCAAATCCGTCTCAGAGTACTCAGTACTGTGTGTCACATATTTCTTTCTCTCTACACTCTCACCGCCGTCGCTCTCGCCTGTCCTGTATAAAATAAAACAACATTTACTTGGGAAAATACCCCGATAACCTCCTCTTCTCCAAATACAGCAAAAAGAAAAGAATATACCATTCATTATAAAAAGCTTACGCGGGCTTGGTTGAATGCTTGATTCTGATTGGTCAATCTGCTGAATTCGGCGGCGTGTTAATTCTTGATAATGACCGCCCCGCTCTATAACAGACCGCTGTCTAACCCATTTTGGGCGGGAACCCCTTTTGGTGTTTTAAACATTATGTTGTAATTTAGCTATTGAAAAATAGCAGATCTACAAGCTCGTAGCGCGCCACTCGGTGGCGCGCTACGAGCTTGTAGGCCTGCTATTTTTGAAAAATCGTAAAAATGTGGCGCAAATCTTTAAATATATATTCTTTCAAAGTGAATGTCTTCAAAGTGAAGACTCAGAGCACCATGGTGGCTCAGCGGTAGAGTGGCTAGATGGGAACCACAAGGTTGCCAGTTCGATCCCGAGCTCCCCAGAGTTGTTTTTAGTGTCGAAGTGTCCTTGAGCAAGACTCTGAACCCCTAATTGCTCCCAATGTGCAGGTTGGTGCCTTGCATGGTTTCCCCTGGTGTGTGAATGGGTGAATGTAACACACAATCTATATGTAAAGCGCCTTGGATAAAGGCGTTATGACACCCATGTAAACAAGCACACCGTGTCATTTACGTTGCACTATCAAGAATGTTTTTTAGAACATTTGAAGCGGGAAATGGATCAACACGTCCTTGTTTTTGTTTTCCGAGGCAACCCACTTCAGTATGATACACCCCAACTTCGTCTCGGTGTTTAATAATTATCTCTGCCATCTATACAAACATATTCGGACCCCCCTAGGCTAGGTTACGGCATCAGCTATATACGAACAACGCCTCCGTTTATCTCCATTAAAAGCAAGTTTTTCAAAGCCCTGTATCTCTAAAGCTTTGAGCGCTGTCCCATGGTGAGTTCGGTCCGTCGCGCATCCCGATGATCGGATTTTCATTTGTGACGTTGTCTCGCATCGCTACGGGCATGTAACCGTTTCTGACGCGCAGGTAAGCGGTGTGCGCTAATGCTAACGATCACTCCTCATAACAACAGCCCCCCACCTCCCTGATAACCCGGAGATGAAAACGGATGCTCGTAACATGGGACTCAATGGCTGGCAATGCTACCACCTAGCGGGCAATAAAAGAGTTAACCCATTTTGGGCGGGAACCCCTTTTGGTGTGTTAAACATTATGTCATAATTTAGCTATTGAAAAATAGCAGATCTACAAGCTCATAGTGCGCCACCGAGTCGCGCACTACGAGCTTGTAGGTCTGCTATTTTTGAAAAATCGTGAAAATGTTTATTTCAGAAAACTGGAGGATTTAGAAGATTTTTTTTTTTTTTTTTGAGGTCAGGCCTGGGTTAATTATCTCTCGATAATGACTGCCGACCCGTTTATTATCCCTTACATAGCATTTGGCAATTTTGGACACCTATTCATCTATTCTCGGGAACAATCCCTCAATTACTCTTCACATGCTCTCGAGCAAGGCATGTCGTAACTTCACATTTCTCCAGCGGAGCTTGTCAGTGGGCAACAGTGAGAGTACAAGACTGTGTTTGTACAGGTCAACTCCAAGATGTGTCTATGTCTTGTGGCTGTTGCATCCAACAAACGATCACACGTTCAACGGCTCTCCAAAAATAGAAATCATTTTTTTGTTTTGATGCAAAAGGAAAAAAACCGCCAGCACGTGCAATGGCGGAAAGTAACTAAGTACATTTACTTAAAGGGGCATTCCACTCATTTTCAACATTTTACTATGTCATTAATATACCTTAGAGCTGTTGTGTGGAAATAACACAAAAGTTCCACCATTCTGTGTTTCCTAGAACTGGAGGTCTGAAAAAAATCATTATCATGGTGAATCACATCTTGATGATGTCATCAAGATGTGTTTCACCATGAACAGCTCTAAGGTATATTAATGACATATTAAAATGTTGAAAATGAGTGGAATGCCCCTTTAAGTACAATAGAGAGTATGCGCATGCTTAAAGTGAATGGCACATCGAGTGGCAAAGCAACATGCAAAGTGAGTTTAACATTGTTTAACGTTGTTTAATGCAATCAGATAGGACTTTTCTGTGTGGATGTATGGGCTGTCAAGGCCAGAAAGTAGTTTTTTGCCACTCAGTAGGCCTTCCTGCATAACTTCCTGGTTTGATGATGATGTCACGCGCATACCCTCTATTTTGAGGTACTTTCCAGTAGCCTACTTTTACTTCTACTTCCAGTGAGAGAGCAGTGAGCAGGCAGATCTAGAGAGTACTTCTACTTCCAGTGAGAGAGTTTACTTCTACTTCCAGTGAGAGAGCAGTGAGCAGGCAGATCTAGAGAGTACTTCTACTTCCAGTGAGAGAGTTTACTTCTACTTCCAGTGAGAGAGCAGTGAGCAGGCAGATCTAGAGAGTACTTCTACTTCCAGTGAGAGTTTACTTCTACTTCCAGTGAGAGAGCAGTGAGCAGGCAGATCTAGAGAGTACTTCTACTTCCAGTGAGAGAGCAGTGAGCAGGCAGATCTAGAGAGGTGGAGTTACTTCTACTTCCAGTGAGAGAGCAGTGAGCAGGCAGATCTAGAGAGGTGGAGTTACTTCTACTTCCAGTGAGAGAGCAGTGAGCAGGCAGATCTAGAGAGGTGGAGTTACTTCTACTTCCAGTGAGAGAGCAGTGAGCAGGCAGATCTAGAGAGGTGGAGTTACTTCTACTTCCAGTGAGAGAGCAGTGAGCAGGCAGATCTAGAGAGTACTTCTACTTCCAGTGAGAGTTTACTTCTACTTCCAGTGAGAGAGCAGTGAGCAGGCAGATCTAGAGAGGTGGAGTTACTTCTACTTCCAGTGAGAGAGCAGTGAGCAGGCAGATCTAGAGAGGTGGAGTTACTTCTACTTCCAGTGAGAGAGTTTACTTCTACTTCCAGTGAGTGAGCAGGCAGATCTAGAGAGGTGGAGTTACTTCTACTTCCAGTGAGAGAGTTTACTTCTACTTCCAGTGAGTGAGCAGGCAGATCTAGAGAGGTGGAGATTATGCCCTGGAAAGGAGAAGAATGAAGGCGCCGCAGCGAGACAGAATACATGTGTGTGAATGAGAGGAACCCAAGTGGAACAGTGAGGGTTGGGCGGGAACCCCTTTGGGTGTTTTAACTAAGCATTATGTTATACTTTAGCTATTGAAAAATAGCAGATCTACAAGCTCATAGCGCGCCACCGAGTGGCGCGCTATGAACTTGTAGGTCTGCTATTTTTGAAAAATCGTAAAAATGCGGCACAAATCTTTGAATATATATTCTTTCAGAGCGAACGTTTTTTTTATTTCGACCTCAGGCCTAAATGGGTTAAAGGGAGTAGACATGAAGAAGGTGGAGGACGTTAAAGGGAAACTTTTTTTTATTAATGACGTTTAGAAGATTTAGAACACTTTCCTGGGGGTCTTTATGTGTGTAATATGGGGTTTTAGATATTTTAGATTTTAACAGTGAGCCCAGTGTCTCTGATGTCATGGACACTGGGCTCACTTACTTCCTGGACTACATGTCTCAGTAAGACAGCCCTCCCGTATCCACAAGGAGGAGCAGTGCACCAAATCATTATGGGAATTGTAGTCCAGGAAGTAAGTGAGCCCAGTGTCGATGACATCGGAGACACTGAGCTCACTGCTAAAATCTAAAATATCTAAAACCACATATTACACACTTAAAGACCCCCAGGAAAGTGTCCCAAATCTTCTAAACGTCATTTTTTTTTTTTTTGCAAAAGGGTGAAGTGTCCCTTTAAGTACTTAGGGTCAACATTTAACCCATTTTGGGTGGGAACCCCTTTTGGTGTTTTAAACATTATGTTATAATTTAGCTATTGAAAAATAGCAGATCTACAAGCTCATAGCGCACCACCGAGTGGCGCACTACGAGCTTGTAGGTCTGCTATTTTTGAAAAATCGTGAAAATATTTATCTCAGAAAACTGGAGGATTTAGAAGAATTTTATTAAATTTCGAGGTCAGGCCTAAATGGGTTAAGAGCAATGGAGAGTGTGGAAAAGAGTTGAAGAAAGAAACAAGTGCAAGCAGGTTGGAATGGGTGGAGAAAAGAGTCAGGTGTGAAGTGTGATAGGTGTGAAGTGTGATAGGAAAGTATCAGCAAGAATGAAAGGCCCATGTTACAAGACGGTGGTGAGAGCAGCCATGTTGTATGGTTTAGAGACAGTCGCACTGAGGGAAAAGATAGGAAGCAGAGCTGGATGTAGCAGAGACTAAAATGTTGAGGTTCTCTCTTGGAGTAACAAGGATGGATAGGATCAGGAACGAGTACATCAGAGGGTCAGCGCATGTCAGATGTTTTGGAGATAAAGAGGCCAGACTTTGATGGTTTGGACACGTACAGAGGAGGCAGAGAGGCCAGACTGAGATGGTTTGGAGTGGACACGTACAGAGGAGGCAGAGAGGCCAGACTGAGATGGTTTGGAGTGGACACGTACAGAGGAGGCAGAGAGGCCAGACTGAGATGGTTTGGAGTGGACACGTACAGAGGAGGCAGAGAGGCCAGACTGAGATGGTTTGGAGTGGACACGTACAGAGGAGGCAGAGAGGCCAGACTGAGATGGTTTGGAGTGGACACGTACAGAGGAGGCATAGTGAGCATATCGATGTTGAGGTTGGAACTGCGCAGGCAGGATGCCTATAGAGGAAGATTTCTGGATGTAGTGAAAGAGGACATGAAGTCAGTTGGTGTGAGAGAAGAGGAGGCAGATGATTCGCTGTGGTGACCCCTGAAGGGAAAAGCCGAAAGGAAAAGAAGACTTTTTACTTCTACTCCACTACATCAAGAGGACAATATTGTACTTTTTAATACATTTTAAACTTGTTAAACGGGACATTATGCACAATGCATACTTTTACTTTTGGTACTTTAGATATAATGTTGATACTAATACTTTAATTCCGGACTTTTATATTTGTAACAGGGTATTTTTTACGTTGAAATATTGATACTTTTAGTTCAGCAAAAGAAATGTGAGTACTTTTCCCACCACTGCATGCACCAACTGTTGCAATTGGATGTAAGCGGTCTCATACAGACAGTCTTATCTATGGAACAATTTGAATTTTGAACCCTAGCGTTCTATACCCTAGCGTTCTATACTACACCCTAGCGTTCTATAGCACAAAATCGCTTCTCAAACTACCGGTACTAAACTCCCTCTTTCGTCTGTCTCTCTCTTCTTCAACCCCCCACACACACACATACTCTCCCCCCCCCCCCCCCCCCCTCTCTCTCTCGCTCCCTCACCAGGTACCGCATGTATAGGAAGAGTCAGACTACGGGGTTCCCCTCTCTCATCACCATCTTCTCCGCTCCCAACTACCTGGATGTCTACAACAACAAAGGTCTGGGATACTACTATCTCTCTCTCTCTCTCTCTCTCTCTTTCTCTCTCTCTCTCGCACGCACACACGCACGCACGCACGCACGCACGCAGAGTATGTGGAAAAATAACATAGATGTTATTTGTTTCCCCGTTTCTTGTTTGACATCCTTTGCCACATTTTTCTTTCTACGGAAATAACAACGTGAACAACTACGCATGAAAACAAACTTACCTTGTAAACCTGTGATGCGTACTTGTGTGTCTGTGTGTGTCTGTGTGTGCGTGCGTGTGCGCATGTGTGTTTGTATGCGCGACTGCGCGTGCACAGCGGCCGTGTTGAAGTACGAGAACAACGTGATGAACATCCGTCAGTTCAACTGCTCTCCTCATCCGTACTGGCTGCCCAACTTCATGGACGTCTTCACCTGGTCCCTGCCCTTCGTGGGAGAGAAAGGTATTATGTAGGACGTGTGTGTTGATTTTAACTCATTTAGGCCTGACCTCAAAATGTATTCACGATTTTTCAAAAATAGCAGATCTACAAGCTCATAGCGCGCCACTCGGTGGCGCGCTATGAGCTTGTAGATCTGCTATTTTTCAATAGCTAAAGCATAACATAATGCTAACACCAAAAGGGGTTCCCGCCCAAAATGGGTTAACAGCTACATTTAGATTTTAGCTTTAGTCGTAGCCTCTTGGAAAGTTTTAGTCGACTAAATGTCATAAGGTTTTAGTCGACTGAATCTACGGTTGATTTAGTCGACTGACGTGTGTTTCGTCGGGCCTTTGATGCCGTCGTAATGAAAATAGCCGACCTACGAGCCGCGGCGCGACGCGTTGTGAGCTTGTGGATATATTCAGCATGCAAACCAAGTGTAAAATGACTTATACTGGATCTCTTGTCCACTAGAGCCCTTCCTAACATTTTAGTCTATAGTTTTAATTTGTTGACGAAATTGTCAATATGTTTAGTCTTAGTTTTAGTCATCATAGCTTCGTTTTCATTTAGTTTCCGGCAGTGAAAAAAGGTATAGTCGATGGAAATGTTTTGTCATAGTATTGGTCGACGAAATCAACACTGGTAGACAGACACAATGGGCTATATGCACACACACACACACACACACACAAACACCATTTTGGAAAGAACTTGGGCCCCTAGACTTCAGTCACAGGTGTTACCACTGATACTAATGAAGGCTCTGTTCCATTCTGGTCAAACAGAGTCAGAGTGCTGCTATTATGCATGTTGGCTCACTGGACCCAGTGGGTCTCAAAGTGTCCTTGAGTGGGTTCCAAATGGACCCGTATGGGTGTGTAACTCTGAGTGTACAAATGGTAAATGGTGCATTTATATAGCGCCAAATTTATCCAATGCGCTTTACAGAGATTGTGCATTACATTCACACACCGATGCCGGGGGAAACCATGCAAGGCACCAACCTGCACATCGGGAGCAGTTAGGGGTTCAGAGTCTTGCTCAAGGACACTTCGACACTTAACTCAGGGGGAGCACACAGGGATCGAACTGGGAACCTTTCGGTTTTCATCCGGTGGTCACTCTACCCCTGAGCCACCGCCGCCCCAAATGGAACCAATTGGACCCCGAAAGGGTCCATTTGGTTCCATTTGTACACTCTCAGAGTTATGGAGGTCCTTGAAATTAGAAAGTTTGAGAACCACTGCACACTGAATGGAACAGAGCCTTAATTAGTATCATCGGAACCGTATTCAACAAACAGGGTAAACAATGTGATTTTGTGTGTGTGTGTGTGTGTGTGTGTGTGTGTGTGTGTGTGTGTGTGTGTGTGTGTGTGTGTGTGTGTGTGTGTGCGTGTGTGCCTGCGTGCACATGGGTATGTTTGCCTGTGTGCGTGCGCTTTTCGCGCGTGTGTGTGCCCGTCCTGTCCTAGTGACTGAGATGTTGGTCAACGTTCTCAGCATCTGCTCCGATGACGAGCTGACGATGAATGACGGAGAGGAGATCTACGACGGTAAGTCCAGTCGGGGGATTTTAAATGGGCCACATCACCCCTTTTGCAACCAGATCTTATTTTAAAGGTGTAGTTCACACTTTTAGACCATATCCGTGGTCATCATATGGGCATACCTAACAATGGATGCTAATAAAATTGGCAAATCTCATTTGTGTGTGTTTTTATATCAAAAGTCCATAAAAATATATGTTTTATTACTTCCTGAAAACGAAAACGTACTGCGTGATGACGTGTCGAGGCCCACATCGATAAAAGTCAATCAAAATGAAGCTCACCCGTTTAATTCCCCATATCTCCGCATCCGTTCAGCACAGCTGCTACTGATTACAGAAATCCTCCGTTTTTATTCCCATTCAAGATGACATCCAGACTAGGGCATTCACTAAAAAAATCGATTTATCGATTTATCGATTTCATTAACACAAGTCGATTCAGATTAGGAGAAGTCGAAAGTTGAAAAAAAAGAGAAAAAAAAAGTTTTCCCCATATCATATTTTTTGCTCTATGTGTGCGTGTGTACATAATTTAAACTGTAGCATTGATTATTGTCATGGACAGAAGTCATTATTCCCCTTTGCATATATGCATTTCAGAACGCGCCCTTAATTAAAAACCAACTGCAGCTGTGTATGTGGCTCTCAGCGCGCGGTGTCCCACTATTGACTGGCTGAATTTTAAGTTTGAAGTTTCTGTGTCAGAGAAGTAACAGATAGAAGCGCGGAAACTTTATCCCCAAACCTCTGTGCTGGAAATAAAACGTCTGGCTTTCCGAGGCTACATCCGTGCTGACGCAATGACCTGTTTCTGGTTTAGCTTTACGCGCGGGGCACATCATATGAACCTCTCCGTCTCCGGTCAGTGCGGGTTGTTGTTTATTTGCAATTTTGCATGGCTCAGAAAATAAGTAACAAACTAACATGATAACGTTATCGAGTTGGAGGAGGAGGAGGAGGAGGCTCCAAACCAACCACAGCTTAAATAGGTGAAAAATCAACTGCGACGGAACGGGCTGGGATGCGATTATTGTTTCTTAAAAAAAAATAAAAAAACACTACCTATAGCGCGAGGCCTCGCATGCGCGAGGCCCTGTGCACTGCGACGCACACACTGTTTAGTATTTACTATTATAGTTTTATGTTTTGATAATCAGCACTTTGCCATATAGATGATACATACACTGTGCCATATTGGAGAGGCCACTGTGTGTGTGCGCAGTGCTTTGTTTGACATGCTCCGTATTTGAGCGCGCGCACCTCCACCCGCCCCTGTTAACAACAACCCCCCCCCCCCTCATACAAAACGATAAATCGACTCAACTTCGACTTTACTGTCTGACAAGTCGACTTGGAAAAATCCCAAGTCGTTAATGCCCTAATCCAGACAGTGTATTACTCGGTTTCAACTTAATCATCACGCTAAAATATGTATCTGAAAACATTACAGGGTAGGAATAAGCCACATAACAGTAAACTGGTACAGCTGGCCGACTATCTGACTTGTAAACAAACACACACCATGCACTGCGTATAGCATAGCTACCGTCCCTAGCTACCGTCCCATCGCCTGAAGGGATGCGAGGCTCTGATTGGTTCAGAAACTTCATAGCGGTGTTTCAACTTGAAACTGTCTGAAACTTCAAAATAAAATGGCCACCATTTCCGTTTCACTACAACTTTAATGATGTTTGGGAGACAAGAAACACTTTCCTGGGGTTTTTATGTGGAACCCGCAGGTCGCATTTACTATAAAAAATGTGCATTTCCCGTCCGTTTTTAGTCACCCCACGCCTCCATATATGGTCATGCCTTGTGACATCACGTGACATCATCAGGGATGACGACACACCCTGTTGTCATGGGAATGCCCATACAGTATATGGAGATCCCTGATGTCATCAATATTGGCCCGCAAACTCTACATCTGACCTCAAACTCTTAGATCCCCATATATGGAGCTGACCTATTCAGACATTCCATATGTTGATCCTTCCCCCCATCCATCCTTCCTCTTCAATGTCTCCCTTTTGACTGATACCTAGTCTAGAGTTCTCGACAGGCCCCGAAAATTAAGGCCCCGGCCCTACCTGGGCCCTCATCAAACCCTGTAAATTCAAGACTGCCAAAATTAGATCTGGAGCTGACATTCCATATGTTGATCTGACCTCATCAAACCCTGTACACTCAAGACACGCTCCATATATGGCCAGTACAGAATTCATTCCATATGTTGATCTGACCCCCCCCATGCCAAAGCGCCAGCGCTCGCCCAGCGGTCTGCCGTCACCCAGGCGGATGCGTGCACACGCCCACGCCCTCAGGACGTCTTACTGGTATTATGTGTTTTTAGATATTTTAGTATTTCAAAGTGTCCTGTGATGTCACGGTCACTGGTCTCACTTCCTTCCTGGACTACATGGTGTCTCAGTAAGACAGCCCCCCCCCCCCCCCTCTCCACAAGGTGGGGTGAGTGCAGCAAAGCATTGTGGTCAATGTAGTAATCCAGCAGTGAGCCCCAGTGTCCATGACATCACAGACACTTAAATACTAAAATATCTAAAAACACAAATTACCCACACATAAAAAAAACCCCAGGAAAGTGTTTCTTGTCTCCCAAACATCATTAAAATAAGATCTAAGGGTTTAAATCTGCCCTTTAAGTTTAAAGTACCAAAAGGACATTTCAAGTTTTCAAATGCATACGAATCTTTTGAAAATAGCAGATCTACAAGCTTGCGACGCATTGTGAGCTTGTAGATCTGCTATTTTCAAAGGGCCGAAATGTATATATAGGTCTGAAGTGGGTATAGCCTAATGTATGTTTTAATAATAATCAAAATCTAAAAGTAAGTAGTAACTAAAGTTTTCAAATAAATGCAGCGGAGCAAAAAGTACAATATTTGCCTCTGAGATGTAGTGGAGTAGAAGTACTGGAAATTGTAAATACTCAAGTAAAGTACTACAGTACTTAAGTAAATGTACTTAGTTACTTTTCCACCACTGATAAAGGCTGCATTCATACGTTGCCGTGGCGTCGTCGGCCGTTGCTTTGCTTCATTGTGCTTCCTGCTCTCTCCTGACTGGTGGGTCTATTTTCATCTTCATGTGATTGGCTCTCTTCCAGCCAATGCGGCAGCGGCGAGGAAAGAGGTGATCAAAAACAAGATCCGTGCCATTGGAAAGATGGCCAAAATGTTCTCTGTTCTACGGTAAGCACATAGACTGTGTGTGTGTGTGTGTGCGTGCGTGCGTGTGTGGTGTATGCGTGTATGTGGTGCAGTTTGTAGCATACACAATCAAGTATTCTTAAAACCAATTTTGGGCGGGAACCCCTTTTGGTGTTAGCATTACGTTATGCTTTAGCTATTGAAAAATAGCAGATCTACAAGCTCGTAGCGCGCCACCGAGTGGCGCGCTATGAGCTTGTAGGTCTGCTATTTTTTTTAAATCGAAGAACGACTGACATAGAAACCTGTCAGGATGTAGAAGACATTTTTAGAATCTGATCTCAGGTCAGAATGGGTTAACCCAGTGGTTCCCAAACCTTTTCACGTCAAGGACCCCCAAATTGACACTAATTAGCCCGCCATTAGACCCCCATTTGAAGACATAATGCCAGGGACCCCCATAAGAGAAGATTTTTACAGCTCTAGCAGTGATTCTCAACTCGTTTAATTTCAAGGACCCCCCAGTTTGACATGCATCAGGCTACGGGACCCCCATTTAATGGCATTTCTATATTGTAAAATCAATGTTAATTTAACCCATTTAGGCCTGACGTCGAAATAAAAACAACTTTCGCTCTGAAAGAATATATATTCAAAGATTTGTGCCGCATTTTTACGATTTTTCAAAAATAGCAGACCTACAAGCTCTTGTAGCTTGTAGATATGAGCTTGTAGATCTGCTATTTTTCAATAGCTAAAGTATAACATAATGCTTAGTTAAAACACCAAAAGGGGTTCCCGCCCAGAATGGGTTAACTCTGAGAGTGTACAAATGGAACCAAATTGGACCCGTTCCATTTGTACACTCTCAGAGTTACTACAGACCCATAAGGGTCCATTTAGTTCCAAACTATCATTTAGCTGCGGGGACCCCCTGGAACTCCCTCAAGGACCCCTGGGGGTCCCCGGACCCCCTGGAACTCCCTCAAGGACCCCTGGGGGTCCCCGGACCCCCTGGAACTCCGGACCCCCTGGAACTCCCTCAAGGACCCCTGGGGGTCCCCGGACCCCCTGGAACTCCCTCAAGGACCCCTGGGGGTCCCCCGGACCCCTGGAACTCCCTCAAGGACCCCTGGGGGTCCCCCGGACCCCACTTTGGGAACCCACTGCTTTAATCCATTTAGGACGGGAACGCATCCGTGTCGCTTTAGCGTTTAACCCATTCAGGCCTGACGTCGAAATTTAAAAAAATATGTTTTCTAAATCATGACAATTTTCGGAAAGATTTGAGGCACATTTTAACGATTTTTCAAAAATAGCAGACCTACAAGTTCATAGCACGCCACTCGGTGGCGCGCTATGAGCTTGTAGATCTGCTATTTTTCAATAGCTAAATTACAACATAATGTTTAAAACACCAAAAGGGGTTCCCGCCCAAAATGGGTTAATGGTTAATGTGGTTAAACGCTAACGTGACATGGATGCGTTCCAGGTCTCAATGGATTAACCACTTTAACCGTTATCTTTAAACTTTAGCTGTTGAAAAATAGCAGATCTACAAGCTCATAGATCTGCTGTTTATGTTAAATCGTGAAAATAGAGCGCCGAAGTCCTGACGTCACTCGCTCATCCCCCCCCCCGATATTGTCGGGGAGGTGTCTCTGTATCGTTTATGACAGTCAGTCCCTCATATTTGATACAGTTACTGTTTCTAGCGAAAATGTAACTAATTCGGCAGTATAGTAACATTAGCGTTTTCTCCCAGTCAGTTGATTCTTCATATCCATATGAGTGAAACGGCCGGGATGATTAGTTTATTTCTCAAACACAGTTCTTATCTAAACAAAAACTATGAGGATCACAAGGCAACCCAGCAAGCACGGTCAGGACCTGGACGAATTAGTGACGTCTCTATTGGAGCCAGATCAAGTCAAACCGAGACTAGTCACATCTGGCCCAGACTTTCAACCAACATACATTCTGCCCACTAAGACGGACGTCCCTGGATGAATCATAGAGAGAGTATGATCGAGGCCAGATCAACTTAAGTCATATCATAACTAGCCAGATCTGGCCCAGAATAAGCTATATTATTTCAACTGGTTAAGACGTCCTGGAAATGACGTAAAGATCATCCCCATATGGGCTGTGATCTGGCCCTAGTCCTGAACGTAAAGATCATCCCCATATGGGCTGTGATCTGGCCCTAGTCCTGAACGTAAAGATCATCCCCATATGGGCTGTGATCTGGCCCTAGTCCTGAACGTAAAGATCATCCCCATATGGGCTGTGATCTGGCCCTAGTCCTGAACGTAAAGATCATCCCCATATGGGCTGTGATCTGGCCTAGTCCTGAACGTAAAGATCATCCCCATATGGGCTGTGATCTGGCCTAGTCCTGAACGTAAAGATCATCCCCATATGGGCTGTGATCTGGCCTAGTCCTGAACGTAAAGATCATCCCCATATGGGCTGTGATCTGCCCTAGTCCTGAACGTAAAGATCATCCCCATATGTGCTGTGATCTGGCCTAGTCCTGAACGTAAAGATCATCCCCATATGGGCTGTGATCTGGCCTAGTCCTGAACGTAAAGATCATCCCCATATGGGCTGTGATCTGGCCTAGTCCTGAACGTCCTGAACGTCACCGGAGGACGTCATCAGAACGTCATCATGAGGTCATTTGGCTTGCTGGGAAATAAAAAGTACATGGACCCGTGGACTTAGCACCCTCTACCGATATAGTCACGTCATTCCCCCCAAAAAAGCAAAGATTTTCATGAATTAAAGACAAAATTCAATGATTTCTTTCAGTAATTTCATGGAGAAATCCAAGAAAAATCATAAGAAATTCCACAAAGTAGTACAAATAGCTGACAGTGAAGTGACTATATTAAAGGGACATTTCACCCTTTTTGCATACAAACATATGTTAATGACGTTTAGAAGATTTAGAACACTTTCCTGGGGGGTCTTTATGTGTGTAATATGTGGTTTTAGATATTTTAGATTGTAGCAGTGAGCCCAGTGTCTCTGATGTCATGGACACTGAGCTCACTTACTTCCTGGACTACAATTCCCATAATGCTTTGGTGCACTGCTCCTCCTTGTGGATAGGAGATGGGACAACATGTAGTCCAGGAAGTAAGTGAGCCCAGTGTCCATGACATCAGAGACACTGGGCTCACTGCTACAATCTAAAATATCTAAAACCACATATTACACACATAAAGACCCCCAGGAAAGTGTTCTAAATCTTCTAAACGTCATTAACATATATATTTTTGCAAAAAGGGTGAAGTGTCCCTTTAAGGACTTTTAAGACCTTATTAATACATAAAAAAAACTAGAAAAAGAAAGGAAAATAAAAACACCATTACTGCCTCAAATGTTATCTGCAAACTGGACTATAAAAAGTAAAAACTGGTCAAACATTGGCCAAATAGTAATATAATATAAGAAAGGGGCAAACATCGTGAAAATAGCCAATCTGCAAGCTCAGTCAAACAAAATGTAATGACTCAACTCCTACAATAGAGGGTATGCGCATGCTTAAAGTGAATGGAACATCGAGTGGCAAAGCAACAGGCAAAGTGAGTTTAACATTGTTTAACGTTGTTTAATGCAACCAGATAGGACTTTTCTGTGTGGATGTATGGGCTGTCAAGGCCAGAAAGTACTTTTTTGCCACTCAGTAGGCATTCCTGCACAACTTCCGGGTTTGATGATGATGTCACGCGCATACCCTCTATTCCAAGTGATTATCAGGGTGGTGGCGAGGGGGGGACCCACTCATCTAGAAGTGTGTAATTCTCTCTCTCTCTCTGTCTGTCTCTCTCTCTCTCTCTCTCTCTCTCTCGGTCAGGGAGGAGAGTGAGAACGTGTTGACTCTGAAGGGACTGACTCCTACAGGCATGCTGCCCAGTGGAGTGTTGTCCGGAGGCAAAACGACCCTGCAAAGTGGTGAGCGCTTCATACACACGTGCGCTCTCACAAACGCACACACACGCACACACACACACGCTCCACACGATCTTCCTCGGACCTTCGTTCAGAGGACTGCAACTTCTCTTCTACTCGTCCTCTCCTCATCCTCACGGTTCACTCCACCCCACCTCAGTCGCGCTCAGAAAACTAACAGCCTGATGTGCGTGTGCTTGCGTGCGTGGGTGGGTGTGTGGCTGCGTGCGTGTGTGGCTGCGTGCGTGTGTGCGTGTGTGCATGCGTGCGTGCTTGCGGTCAGTGTGTGTGTAGCATTCAGCAGAATACAGCAGATGCTCACAAAACGTGAGCATCTTTTCATCCTTTGTTCTTCGTCTGCTTCCTTTATGCTTCCCCTTCCTTCCTTCCTTCCTTCCTCCCTTCCTTCCTTCCTTCCTTCCTTTCTTTCTTTCTTTCTTTGGTTTCTTCCTTCCTTATTTTCTGTTTACCCATTCCTCAGCTACCATTGAGGCCATCGAAGCCATCGAGACCGTTCAGGATGATGACGAAGGTAACAGACACCCGCTGGCTCATTATACACACACTCGTGCTGTGTGTGTGTGTGTGTGTGTGTGTGTAGTGTGTGTGTGTGTGTTGTGTGCTGTGTGTAGTGTGTGTGTGTGTGTGTGTGTGTGTGTGTGTGTTAGGGATGGAATGGTACACTGTTTTAAGTCACTGTTTCCTAAACAGTGAGTCAGGAATCAAGGTTGTAGGACCAACTTTTATTGGTTGCCTTTCCGTTTCCTACATAAAAAATGAATAAATAAGAAAAACGTATTTCCCCCCCCCCCCCCCCCCCAAAAAAAAGATTCAAACAAGAGAAATCACAACTTTTCATTAATTCAAAACAATTCCAACAATTTTCTAAATGAGTAAAAATCTGAATAATTTCCATAAATAAATAAATGTAAAAAATAATGTTTAAGAAGTACTGAAAATAGACACTCGTTGTTGTGTTAGTTAGGGTCCCGGGCAAAGTTATCTCTCTTTTGGGTCTTGAGCTAAAAAGTTGGGGAACCACCGTTTTAAGTTATGTCGCGGTATACCATTACATAGCCTTAACAGAGAGAGCGTGTGTGTGTACGTGTGTGCGTCAATTTAACAAAGGTGCAGACGATCAGAAATCAGCAGAGTGATCGACGTTTGCGCTACTGTATGCCGAATTGAAGTGGACTCGGTCCCAGACCTTTTTTTTTCTCCCTGGAAATAAAAACGTCTGGGTTTCTGAGCTACTCATCGGCTAGCGAGAGATCAACAACTAATCCGACAACACACACACACGACACACCATTATGTCAACATCCGGTTCTGGTCGCGGTGTTTTGGGTCTTCAAAATAAGGGTTGCAAGGAGTTAACGCTAAAACCGTCTTGACCCTTCGGTGTGGTTTGGGCCATTGAATTCCATGCGTTGAATCACTTTTGTGTGTTTTTTTTTTTTTTCTTAATTACTTAATTACGAAAACGTGCTGCGTGATGACGTGTCGAGCCCACAAGCTCATAGCGCGCCACCGAATGGCGCGCTATGAGCTTGTAGGTCTATTTTTTTTTAATCGTGAAAATATTTATTTCAAAAAACTGCATTTTTTTTAAATTTCGAGGTCAGGCCTAAATGGGTTAAAACCCTGAAAAATGAATTCTCATTGTGATCATGTGCTACGTTAGTTTCATTGGTCCTAAACCGCAACAAAATCGATTGAGAGATCATTCAAATAAACTTTCAACACTTTGAAGAATTCCAAGTGGGCCCTGATTCAAAAAAGGTAGAGAACAACTGGTCGTTAATCGATTGATCGCCATTAAGAAATTCTTCAATCAAACATAACAGTTAACAATTCTGCGGTTATATCATTGGTTGGTTTTATGGGAAATAATATTTGATTGATTGATTGAAATATTTATTAACAGTTTGCAGAATTACAGTACATTTCAAGCACAAACTCAATACAAAGACTGTTAACTGTGAGTGGACAACCCAATTAAGCATTACACTTGTTTACAAGAGGGTCCACCTTGTTCAATTCATCGAAACATTTAGAGACGTACAAATAGACACTTCTATATAGTCAAAGAACAGAACAGGAATTCATCATAAAGGAGGTAAAAAGGGAAAAGAAACATATACAGTGAGGGGGTAGCCGGGGAAACGTCTCTGCCTTTCCATGTGATGTGACAGACAAGACAAATACAAAGATGCCATTGCCTGGCCCTGGATCGCAAAAGGTCAAATAAATATTTGATCAAGGGATATAATATGCCTTTTGCACTCTTTCTGTATATCAGCAAAATGTAGATGTTTATGTTAGACATTGAACGAAATGAATAAGATCCTCAGATTATTTTTTTAAGAGCCGCTTATCAACTAACCAGTTCATCGAGCGATACGGTTACCATATACGTATCAATTATCAATGAATGAATGAATCGATAATTCTCATTCCCAAGTCTAAACAGAGTGTTACCCCTGGCTCACCTCAGGGCAATAAAGCAATATGTCTTTCCTGTGGTCATTCGTTTTTCTTTTCATGGGCCATAATATTTAATTCAAAGAGGGAGAAATGAACATTTTGATATATAGTGTGGTACGAGGTACGAATTGATTTCTTTGCTGTTTTGGCTTTTATAGGGACCAAACTGTCAGAAAATGATGGGGTTCAAATTTTCCCGAGCCCATACAATTAATGTCCGATTTTCATAATATTAGGGTTGTTTTGTAGGTTTCAAAATATTCTAAGTTGATTTCTTACACTTTTAAAGTAGCCAGAATAAGCTTTTCTGACTTTTAGCTGGGGTCTTTCTTCACCCGGGATACTGTATACCGTGGTATTTTGGTAGATACAGTGACAATTCATACCGTTACATCCCTAGAGAGTGTGCGTGTGTGTGTGGCATGGCTGCACTCTCAGCCACCCATAACCATTCATTCAGATCTTACTGACCCATAATGCATTGAACTCTTCTAACCACGCCAGCATTCAAGACCGCAAAAGTCTTGCTGCACGCTCAAGTCACCACATCAAAACACACATACCTCTCCCCCCATTTTCTTGAAACAAAACACACACACACACACACACACACACACACACACACACACACACACACACACACACACACACACACACACACACACACACACACACACACACACACACACACACACACACACACACACACACACGCACAAAATGTTACTAACTTTCTATCTTACTCGGTCACACGGTTTGTTGGATATGGGAGACTGTGGAATGGGATGCTGTCGGGTGTGTGTGTGTGTGTGTGCGTGCGCATACGTTGGTCCGACGTACTAACAGTGCGACATGCAACAGTCCGACACATGCGTTGCCGGTTAGGATTCCCTCGTGAGGTTAGGTTTAGGGTTGGGTTTTGGGCTAGCCGCTATAGGGTGTCGGACGTAGCCTTTAAAGAGGGACTCACTACTTCCCAGGCCTCAAAATTAAAAAAAAATCTTCTAAATCCTCCAGTTTTCTGAAATAAAGATTTTCACGATTTTTCTAAAATAGCAGACCTACAAGCTCGTAGCGCGCCACTCGGTGGCGCGCTATGAGCTTGTAGATCTGCTATTTTTCAATAGCTAAATTATAACATAATGTTTAAAACACCATAAGGGGTTCCCGCCCAGAATGGGTTAATCTGGCTGTCGGACTGTTAGCACGTCGGACCAACCACGTGCACCTGTGCGTCTATAAAGTAGAACATGTGGAGGTACACAATCCTCCCTGTACGTCCTGCCGTAGAGTGTGCAGTTCTCCGTCTTGTTTGTCTTTGTGCGGTGTGTGAACATGCCCTCAATCTGTTTCGAGCCATGGCAGAGGAAAATGTGGATGGCACAAACCAAATGACCTACATTTGTGTGCCATGAGTTTGACTTTGTGCACACATACAAATAAACAATATAAATATAATAATGTTCTAAATGAGTGCATGCATGCAATGCATGTTTAAACAATTCAAACATGCCTAAATGACTGCTATTCCTTAGCATGGAATCCCCTGGAATCCCTGTCTGGATTCCAGGCTGGCCATTTCCCCAGGCGGGCACATTATACCATGTTCCTCTGTGCTGTTAAAACAGGTTGTGGTCATGGCGTAGAATCCGTACAGTCGGTGTATGTCTTATGTGTGTACAGTATGGACAGTTTACTATTGTGGCTTATACTGTATATTGTTATGTGTGTGTACACAGTATGATATCTATATCTACCTGACAATATCAATATCAATCAATGACAATGTGTGTGTGTGTGTGTGTGTGTTGAAGTTGAAGTCACGGTTGCTTTTGTTCAAACGTCACACAGCGCTCTTCCCCGTGGACAGGAACACCTGACAGCTGGTCTCAAATCAAAACGTATAGTGCAAATATTTCACTGAGGTTCTCATCTCTCCAAAGAGACACATAGGGTTGAATCTCAAGCCTTCTCTCTCATGCTTTCCCTCAGTGGCGTGCACAGACATTTAGAGGGGCAGGTGCTCAAGTTAAAAAAGGGCACCTTGTGCAGCGCGTGGAACCGGCCGGTTGCCTTAATCCATTTTGGGCGGGAACCCCTTTTGGTGTTAGCATTATGTTATGCTTTAGCTATTGAAAAATAGCAGATCTACAAGCTCATAGCGCGCCACCGAGTGGCGCGCTATGAACTTGTAGGTCTGCTATTTTTGAAAAATCAAAAAAAAAGAAGGAAAAAAAAGTTTTTTTCTTCTTTTTTTTTCAAAAGGGCACATTGCCAAAAGGGCAGGGGGGTGCTCATTGCCAAAAGGGCAGGGGGTGCTCTAGCACCCCCTAGTGTCTATCTGTGCACGCCACTGCTTTCCCTGTGCCGTCTCGCCTCGGAAAGTCGCTGCTGCCTTTTCTACAGATTCTATTAAGGAAGAGACTTCCGAACGACTGCTTGTGTGCAACATGCGCTACATTCCGTGCAGTGTTTTTCTCCCAATGTTTTTGTCCTATTACGTATCTTGGGAATGCTGATCTAGGACCACTGGTTTGTTTGCCTGTCACTTACTTCAGCCTTTACAATGATACAAGCGTTGTCGTGATGCGTGTGTAGTGTACACAACTGATCTTTGTTTATCCAAACTCCAACAGATTCAAAGGGATGTCGAGTAATCGCTGATGCTGCATTATTTTTAATGTACATAATACTACTACTGCTGCTACTACTACTACTACTACTACTATTACTACTACTACTACTACTACTACTACTACTACTAATAATAATAATAATAATAACATCAGGCTTCAAAACAATGGAATGAACTTCCCATTACTACTACTACTACTACTACTACTACTACTACTACTACCAGGACCGTGCAGAGAGCACTGAGGGGGCAGGGGCTCAAACTCCAGAAAAGGCACATGTGTGGGCGCGTGCCGATTTTTGACATTTCATGTCATTGGACAGTAAAATAAGCAATATGTTCTCATTAGTCTGAAACTAAAACTGACTGATGGCAGATTAAAAGATAATTCATTATGATAGTGGAATTATCATTACTTGTCAAATGTTTGTCTTGAAGGGCCAATGGCATTTATTGGCCCCCCACACAAGCCCTTATTGGCCCCCCACACATACGCCCTTATTTGCCCCCCACACAAGCCCTTATTGGCCCCTCACATAAGCCTCCCTCCCCCCACCCCCACATAAGCCCTTATTTCCCCCCCACACAAGCCCTTATTGGCCCCCCACACAAGCCCTTATTGGCCCCCCACACAAGCCCTTATTGGCCCCCCACCACAAGCCCTTATTGCCCCCCCCTCACAAGCCCTTATTGGCCCCCCACACAAGCCCTTATTGGCCCCCCATATAAGCCCTTATTTGCCCCCCAAATAAGCCCTTGTTTGCCCCCCACACAAGCCCTTATTGGCCCCCCACACATAAGCCCTTATTTTCCCCCCACACAAGCCCTAATTGGCACCCCACACAAGCCCTTATTGGCCCCCCACATAAGCCCTTTGCCCCCCACACAAGCCCTTATTTGCCCCCCCACACAAGCCCTTATTGGCCCCCCACACAAGCCCTTATTGGCCCCCCACACAGGCCCTTATTGGCCCCCACATCACCCCCCCCCCCCCCCCCCAGGTGCTCAAGCCCCCCTAGCCCCCCCTCTGCACGTGCCTGACTACTACTACTACTACTACTACTACTACTACTACTACTAATAATAATAATAATAACATCAGGCTTCAAACCAATGGAATGAACTTCCCATTACTACTACTACTACTACTACTACTACTACTACTACTACTACTAATAATAATAACATCAGGCTCCAAAACAATGGAATGAACTTCCCATTGCAATCAGAACTACAGACTCACTTACAGTCTTCCGCCGCAGTCTGAAAACCCACATCGTCAGACTCCATCTTAGCCTGTAGCACTTGCCGTAGCACTTTCCCTAGCCTCGACGACC